>NC_142514.1:98795000-98797500 GCF_057876585.1 Rhinolophus sinicus | reverse complement strand
TTTGCTTAGGGTTAATGTTAGAGTTAGCGTTAGGGTTTTATGATTAGGGTTAGGGTTAGTGTTAGGGTTAGCTTTAGGGTTAGGGTTTAGGGTATGGGTTATGGTTAAGGTTTCGGTTAGGATTAGGGTTAGGGTTAATGTTAGGGTTAGGGTTAGGGTTATGTTTGCGTTAGGATTAGGTTAGGGTTAGGTTTAGGTTTAGGTTTGCGTTAGGGGTAGGGTTTTGGTTAGGTTTATGGTTAGGTTTAGGTTTGCGATAGGGTAGGAATAGGTTTAGGTTGCGTTAGAATTAGGGTTAGGGTTAGGTTCGTGTTAGGGTTATGGTTAGGCTTATGTTCGGGTTAGTGTTAGGGTTAGATTTAGGGTTAAGTTTTAATACAGGGTTAGGGTTAGGGTTAAGGTTAGCGTTAGGGTTTCATTGTTAGGGTTAATGTTAGGGTTAGGATTAGCTTTATGGTTAGGGTTCAAGGTTAGGGTTAGGTTAAAGTTAGTGTTAGGTTAGGGAATATGTTTAGGGTTAGGGTTAGCGTTAGTGTTATATTTGCGTTAGCGTTAAGTTTAGGGTTAGGGTTAGGGTTAGGGTTGTGTTTGTGTTAATGTTAGGGTTAGGGTTAGGGTTAGGGTTAGGGTTAGGTTTGCTTTAGGGTTAGGGTTAGGTTCGTGTTAGGGTTATGCTTAGGGTTATAGTTAGGGTTAGGGTTAGGGTTAGGGTTAGGGGTTAGGGTTTTGGTTAGGGTTAGTTTTAGGGTTAGCGTTAGGGTTTTATGATTCGGGGTAGGGTTAGGGTTAGGGTTAGCGTTAGGGTTTCATGGTTATGGTTAGTGTTAGGGTTAGGGTTAGGGTTAGCGTTAGGGTTAGGTTTGCGTTAGGGTTATAATTAGGGATAGTCTTTGGTATAGGGTTAGAGTTAAGTTTAGCTTAAGATTTGCGTTAGCGTTATGGTTAGGGTTAGGGTTAGTGTTACGTTTGCGTTAGGGTTACGGAAAGGGTTAGGTTTAAAGTTAGGGTTAGGGTTAGCGTTAGGGTTAGGGTTAGGTTTGCGTTAGGTTTAGGGTTAGGGTTAGGTTTAGAGTTAGGTATAGGGTTAGGGTTAGGTGTAGGGTGAGGTTTGCGTTAGGGTTAGGATTTGGGTTAGGTTTATGGTTAGGGTTAGGTTTGCGATAGGGTTAGGATTAGGTTTAGGTTTGCGTTAAGGTTAGGGTTAGAGTTAGGTTCGGGTTAGTGTTAGGGTTAGGGTTAGGTTCGGGTTAGGGTAAGGGTTAGGGTTAGCGTTAGCGTTTCATGGTTACGGTTAGGGTTAGGGGTAGGGTTAGCTTTATGGTTAGGGTTCAAGGTTAGAGTTAGGGTTAGGGTTAGGTTAAAGTTAGGGTTAGGTTAGGGTTAGGTTTAGGGTTACGGTTAGCGTTAGGGTTAGGTTTGCGTTAAGTTTAGGGTTAGGGTTAGGGTTAGGGTTATGGTTAGGTTTGCGTAATTGTCAGGTTTAGGGTTAGGTTTATGGTTAGGGTTATAGTTATGGTTATGGTTATGGGTTAGGGTTAGGGTTAGGGTTAGGGTTAGGTTTAGGTTTAGAGTTAAGGTTAGGGCTAGGGTTAGGGTTAACGTTAGGATTAGCTTTGCGATAGGGTTATGGTTCAGGTTAGGGTTAGCGTTAAGTTTAGGGTTAGATTTGCGTTAGGGTTATGGTAAGGGTTAGGTTTAGGGTTAGGGTTAGGATTAGGGTTAGGTTTCCGTTAGGGTTAGGGTTAGGGTTATGTATAAATTTAGGGGTTAGGGTTTTGGTTAGGGTTAATTTTAGGTTAGCGTTAGAGTTTTATGATTAGGGTTAGCGTTAGGGTTAGGGTTAGCGTTATGGTTTCATGGTTAGGGTTAGTGTTAGGGTTAGGGTTAGGTTTGCGTTAGGGATGTGGTATGGGTTAGGTTTAGGGTTAGGTTTAGGGTTAGGGTTAAGGTTAGGTTTGCGTTAGGGTTATGGTTATGGTTATGGTTAGGGGTCGGGTTAGAGTTAAGGTTAGGGTTAGACTTGCGTTAGGGTTATGGTAAGGGTTAGGTTTAGTGTTAGGGTTAGGTTTAGGGTTAGAGTTAGGTTTGCGTTAGGGTTAAGTTGGGCTATGGTTAGGTTTAGGGGTTAGTGTTTTGGTTAGAGTTAGTTTTAGGGTTAGCGTTAGGGTTTTATGATTAGTGTTAGGGATAATGTTAGGGTTATCATTAGGGTTAGGGTTTAGTGGTTTTGGATAGGGTTAAGGTTAGGGTTAGGTTTGCCTTAGGGTTAGTTTTATGGTTAGGTTTAGAGTTAAGATTAGGGTTAGGGTTAAGGTTGGGTTAGGGTTGGGATAGGTTTCCGGCAGGTTTAGGTTTAGGGTTAGGTTTAAGGTAAGGGTTAGGCTTAGGGTTTGGCTTAGGTTTGCGTTAGGTTTAGGGTTAGGTTTAGGTTTAGGGTAAGAGTTAGTTTAGGTTTGCGTTAAGGTTAGGGTTAGGGTTAGGGTTAGGGTTAGGTTTATGT
>NC_142514.1:98767500-98792500 GCF_057876585.1 Rhinolophus sinicus | reverse complement strand
GGTTTGTGTTAGGGTTAGGTTTAGGTTTAGGTTTAGGGTTAGGGTTAGGGTTAGGGTTAGGTTTGCGTTAGGGTGAGGGTTAGGGTTAGGGTTAGGGTTAGGGTTAGGTTTCCGTTAGGGTTAGTGTTTGGGTTAGGTTTGCGTTACGGATAGGGTTATGGTTAGGGTTAGGGTTAGGTTTCCGTTACGGTTAGTGTTTGGGTGAGGTTTGCGTTAGGGTTAGGTTTTGGTTAGGTTTTGAATTACGGTTAGGGTTAGGGTTAGGGTTACGTTTCCGTTAGGGTTAGTGTTTGGGTTAGGTTTGCGTTAGGGATAGTGTTATGGTTAGGGTTAGGGTTACGTTTGCGTTAGGGTTAGTGTTAGGGTTAGAGTTAGGGTTAGGGTTTAGGTTTAGGGTTAGGGATAGGGTTAGGGTTCGCGTTAGGGTTTCATGGTTAAGGTTATGGTTTGGGTTAGCTTTAGGGTTAGGGATAAGGTTAGGGTTAGGGTTAGGGTTAGGTTTAAGTTACGGTTTGGGTTAGGGTTAGGGTTAGGGTTAGGGTTAGGGTTAGGGGTAGTTTTGCGTTAGGGTTAGGGTTAGGGTTATGTATAAAGTTAGGGATTAGGGTTTGGTTAAGGTTAGTTTTAGGGTTAGCGTTAGGGTTTTATGATTATGGTTAGCGTTAGGGTTAGGTTTATCGTTAGGGTTTCATGGTTAGGGTTAGGGTTAGGGTTAGGTTTCCGTTAGGGTTAGCGTTAGGGTTAGGTTTGCATTAGGGCTATGGTTATGGTTAGGATTAGGGGTCGGGTTAGAGTTAAGGTTAGGGTTAGATTTGCGTTAGGGTTATTGTAAGGGTTAGGTTTTGTGTTAGGGTTAGGTTTAGGGTTAGGGTTAGGTTTGCGTTAGGGGTAAGTTGGGCTATGGTTAGGGTTAAGGGTTAGGGTTTTGGTTAGAGTTAGTTTTAGGTTTAGCATTAGGGTTTTATGATTAGGGTTAGGGATAGGGTTAGGGTTAGCTTTAGGTTTAGGTTTTAGGGGTTTTGGATAGGGTGAGGGTTAGGGTTAGGGTTAGGTTTGCCTTAGGGTTAGGTTTATGGTTAGGTTTAGAGTTAGGATTAGGGTTAGGGTTAAGGTTAGGGTTAAGGTTAGGGATAGGTTTGCGTCAGGGTTATGTTTAGGGTTAGGTTTAAGGTAAGGTTGAGTCTTAGGGTTTGGCTTAGGTTTGCGTTAGGGTTAGGGTTAGGGTTAGGGTTAGGTTTGCGTTAAGCTTAGGTTTAGGGTTATGGTTAGGGTTAGGTTTAGGGTTAGAGTTAGGTTTGTGTTAGGGTTATGGTTAGGTTTAAGTTTAGGGTTAGGGTTAGGGTTAGGGTTAGTTTTGCGTTAGGGTGAGGGTTAGGGTTAGGTTTAGGGTTAGGGTTAGGATTCCGTTAGGGTTAGTGTTTGGGTTAGGTTAGCGTTACGGAAAGGGTTATGGTTAGGGTTAAGGTTAGGATTCCGTTAGGGTTAGTGTTTGGGTTAGGTTTGCGTTACGGATAGGGTTATGGTTAGGATTAGGGTTAGGTTTCCGTTAGGGTTAGTGTTTGGGTTAGGTTTGCGTTAGGGTTAGGTTTATGGTTAGGTTTTGAGTTACGGTTAGGGTTAGGGTTCGGGTTAGGTTTCCGTTAGGGTTAGTGTTTTGGTTAGGTTTGCCTTAGGGATAATGTTATGGTTAAGGTTAGGGTTACGTTTGCGTTAGGGTTAGTGTTAGGGTTAGATTTAGGGTTAGGTTTTAGGTTTAGGGTTAGGGTTAGGGTTAGGGTTCGCGTTAGGGTTTCATGGTTAGGGTTAGGGTTAGGGTTAGCTTTCGGGTTAGGGATAAGGTTAGGGTAGGGTTAGGGTTAGGTTTAAGTTAGGATTAGGTTAGGGTTAGTTTTAGGTTAGGGTTAGCGTTAGGGTAAGTTTTGCGTTAGCGTTAGGTTTAGGGTTAAGGTTAGGGTTAGGGTTAGGGTAAGGTTTGCGTTAAGGTTTGGGTTAGGGTTCGGGTTAGGGTTTGGGTTAGGTTTGCGTTAGGGTTAGCGTTAGGGTTAGGGTTAGGGTTAGGGATAGAGTTAGGTTTGATTTAGGGTTAGGGTTAGGGTTAGGGTTAGAGTTAGTGTTAAGGTTAGGGTTAGGGTTAGGGTTAAGGTTAGGTTTCCATTAGGGTTAGTGTTAGGGTTAGGTTTGCGTTAGGGTTAGGGTTAAGGTTAGGGTTAGGGTTAGCGTTAGGGTTTCATGGTTAGGGTTAGTGTTAGGATTAGGGTTAGGGTTAGCGTTAGGGATAGGTTTGCGTAAGGGTTATGGTTAGGTTTATTGTTAGTTTTAGGGTTACAGATAAATTTAGGGTTAGATTTGCGTTAGTGTTAGGTTTAGGGTTAGGCTTAGTGTTAGGGTTACGTTTGCGTTGGGGTTATGGTAAGGCTTAGGTTTAGGGTTAGGGTTAGGGTTAGGTTTAGGGTTAGGGTTATGTTTGCGTTAGGGTTATGGTTAGGGTTATGTTTAGGGTTAGGTGTTAGGGTTTGGTTAGGGAAAGTGTTAGTGTTAGCGTTAGGGTTTTATGATTAGTGTCATGGTTAGTGTTAGTGTTAGCTTTAGGGTTAGTGTTTAGGGTTTGGGTTTGAGTTCGGTTTAGGTTAGGGTTAGGTTTAGGGTTAGGTTTAGGTTTGCTTTAGTGTTAGGGTTAGGGTTAGGGTTATGTTTGCGTTAGGGTTAGGGTTAGGGTTAGTGATAGCGTTAGGTTTAGTTTTAGGGTTAGGTTTGCGTAAGGGTTAGGGTTTGGGTTAGGTTTATTGTTAGGGTTAGGTTTGTGATAGGGTTAGGATTAGAGTTAGGTTTGCGTTAGGGTTAGGGTTAGGGTTAAGTTCGTGTTAGGGTTAGGGTTAGGGTTAGTGTTAGTGTTATGTTGAGTTAGGGTTAGGGTTAGGGTTAGGGTTAGTGTTATGGTTAGGGTTTAGTGTTATGGTTAGGGTTAGTGTTATGTTTAGGGTTAGGGTTAAGTTTGCGTTATGGTTAGGGTTAGAGTTAGGGTTAGGTTTGCGTTAAGCTTAGGTTTAGGTTTATGGTTAGGGTTCCGTTTAGGGTTATGTTTAGGTTTGTGTTAGGGTTAGGGCTAGGTTAAGTTTAGGGTTAGGGTTAGGGTTAAGGTTAAATTTGCGTTAGGGTGAGGGTTAGGGTTAGGGTTAGGGTTAGGGTTAGGGTTAGGTTTCCGTTAGGGTTAGTGTTTGGGTTAGGTTTGCGTTACGGATAGGGTTATGGTTAGGGTTAGGTTTAGGTTTCCGTTAGGGTTAGGGTTTGGGTTAGGTTTGCGTTAGGGTTAGGTTCAAGGTTAAGTTTTGAAATACGGTTAGGGTTACGATTAGGATTAGGTTTCCGTTAGGGTTAGTCTTTGGGTTAGGTTTGCGTTAGGGATAGTGTTATAGTTAGGGTTAGGGTGACGTTTGCGTTAGGGTTAGTGATAGGGTTAGGGTTATTGTTAGGGTTCGCGTTAGGGTTTCATGGTTAGGGTTAGGGTTAGGGTTAGCTTTAGGGTTAGGGATAAAGTTAGGGTAAGGGTTAGGGTTAGGTTTTAGTTAGGGTTAGTTTAGGGTTAGGTTTAGGTAAGGGTTAGCGTTACGGTTAGGTTTGCGTTTGCGTTAGGTTTAGGGTTAGGGTTAGGATTAGGTTAAGTGTAAGGTTTGCGTTAAGTTTTGGGTTAGGTTTCCCGTTAGGGTTAGGGTTAGGGTTAGGGTTAGGTTTGCGTTATGGTTAGGGTTAGGGTTAAGTTTAGGTTTAGTGTTATATTTATGGTTATGGTTAGGTTTGCGTTAGGGTTAGGGTTAGGGTTAGAGTTAAGGTTAGGGTTAGATTTGCGTTAATGTTAGGGTTAGGGTTAGGTTTAGGGTTAGGGTTAGGTTTGCATTAGGGTTATGGTAAGGGTTAGGTTTAGGGTTAGGGTTAGGTTTGCGTTAGGGTTATGGTAAGGGTTAGGTTTAGGGTTAGGGTTAGGGTTAGGGTTAGGGTTATGTTTGCGTTAGGGTTAGGGTTTGGGCTAGGTTTAGGGTTAACGTTAGGTTTAGGTTTGCGTTAGGGTTATGGTTATGGTTAGGGTTAGGGTTCGGGTTAGAGTTAAGGTTAGGGTTAGATTTGTGTAAGGTTTATGGTAAGGATTAGGTTTAGAGTTAGGGTTAGGTTTAGGTTTAGGGTTACGTTTGCGTTATGGTTAATGTTAAGGCTATGGTTAGGGTTAGGGGTTAGGGTTTTGATTAGAGTTAGTTTTAGGGTTAGCGTTAGGGTTTATGATTAGGGTTAGGGATAGCGTTAGGGTTAGATTTAGGGTTAGGGTTTAGGGGTTGGGATAGGGTCAGTGTTAGGGTTAGGGTTAGGTTTGCCTTAGGGTTAGGTTTATGGTTAGGTTTAGAGTTAAGATTAGGGTTAGGATTATGGTTAGGGATAGGTTTAGGGATAGGTTTGTTTCAGGGTTAGGTTTAGGGTTAGGTTTAATGTAAGGGTTAAGCTTAGTGTTTGGCTTAGGTTTGCGTTAGGGTTAGGGTTAGGTTTAGGGTTAGGGTAAGAGTTAGGTTTAGGTTTGCGTTAAGGTTAGGTTTAGGGTTATGGTTATGGTTAGGTTTAGGGTTAGGGTTAGGGTTACGGTTAGTGTTAGGGTTAGGGTTAGGGTTAAGGTTAGGTTTGTGTTAGGGTTAGGGTTAGGGTTCGTGTTAGGGTTAGGGTTAGGTTTGCGTTAGGGTTAGGGTTAGGGTTAGAGTTACGGTTAGGGTTAGGGTTAGTGATAGGGTTAGGGGTTAGGGTTTGTTTAGGGTTAATTTTAGGGTTAGCTTTATGGTTTTTTTATTAGGGTTATGGTTATGGTTAGGGTTTCATGGTTATGGTTAGGGTTAGGGTTAGGTTTTGGGTTAGCTTTAGGGTTAGGTTTGCATTATGGTTATGGTTAGGGTTAGTGTTAGGTTTAAGGTTAGCGTCAAGTTTAGGGTTAGATTTGCATTAGCGTAGGGTTACGGTAAGGGTTAGGCTTACGGTTGCCTTAGGGTTATGGTAAGGTTTAGGTTAAGGGTTAGGGTTAGGGTTAGGGTTAGGGTTAGGGTAAGGTTTGCGTTAGGGTTATTGTTCCGGTTATGGTTAGGGTTAGGAGTTAGGGTTTTGGTACGTTTATTGGTAGGGTTAGCGTTAGAGTTTTATGACTAGTGTTTGGGTTAGTGTTAGGGTTAGCTTTAGGGTTTGGGTTTAGGGTTTAAGTTAGGGTTAGGGTTAGGGTTAGGGTTAGGGTTAGGGTTAGGGTTAGGGTTAGGGTTAGGGTTAGGTTTAGGTTTGCGTTTGCGTTAGTGTTAGGGTTAGGTTTAGGTTTGCGTTAGTGTTAGGTTTAGGGTTAGGTTTACAGTTATGGTTAGGGTTAGGGTTAGGGTTAGGTTTGCGTTAGGGTTAGGGTTAGGGTTAGGGTTAGGGATATGGTTAGGTTTAGGGTTAGGGTTAGGGTTAATTTTAGGGTTAGGGTTAGCGTTAGGGTTAGGGTTACGGTTAGGTTTGTGTTAGGGTCAGGATCAGGTTTATGTTTAGGTTGGGGTTAGGGTTAGGGTTATGTTTAGGGTTAGGGTTAGGGTTAGCTTTTTTTGTTAGGGTTAGGGATTGGGTTAGGGTTAGGGTTAGGGTTAGGTTTGCGTTAGGGTTAGGATTAGGGTTAGGGTTAGGGTTAGGGTTAGGGTTAGAGTTAGGGTTAGTTTTAGGGTTTGTGTAAGGTTTGCGTAACGGTTAGGGTTAGGGTTAGGTTTAGAGTTAAGGTTAGGATTAGGGTTAGGTTTGCGTTAAGGTTAGGGTTAGGGTTATGGATATGGTTAGGATTGGGTTACGTTTGCGTTAGGGTTAGGTTTAGAGTTAGGTTTATGGTTAGGGTTAGGGTTAGGGTTAGGTTTGCGTTAAGGTAGGGTTAGGGTTAGGGTTAGAGTTAGGGTTAGGGTTACGTTTGCGTTAGGGTTAGGGTTAGGGTTACGGTTAGGTTTATGGTTATGGTTATGGTTATGGTTATGGTTAGGTTTGCGTTAGGGTTAAGGTTAGGGTTAGGGTTAGGTTTAGGGTTAGATTTAAGGTTATGGTTAGATTTGCGTTAGGGTTAGGGTTAGGGTTAGGTTTGCGTTAGGGTTATGGTAAGGGTTAGGTTTAGGGTTAGGGTGAGGGTTAGGGTTAGGGTTAAGGTTAGGTTTGCGTTAGGGTTAGGGTTAGGGCTAGGGTTAGGGTTAGGGTTAGGTTTAGGTTTGCGTTAGGGTTATGGTTATGGTTAGGGTTAGGGTTAAAATTAAGGTTAGGTTTAGATTTGGGTTAGAGTTATGGTTAGGGTTAGAGTTAGGTTTGCGTTAATGTTAGGGTTAGGGTTAGGGTTAGGGTTAGGGTTAGGGTTAGGTTTGCGTTTGTGTTAGGGTTAGAGTTAGGGTTAGGTTTAGTGTTAGGGTTAGAGTTAGGTTTGCGTTAGGGTTACGTTTAAGTTAGGTTTACAGTTAGGTTTAGGGTTAGGATTAGGGTTAGGTTAGGGTTAGGGTTAGGTTTGCGTTAGGGTTAGGGTTAGGGTTAGGGATAGGGTTAGGATTAGGTTTAGGGTTAGGTTTGCGATAGGGTTAAGGTTTGGGTTAGGTTTATGGTTAGGGTTAGGTTTGCGATAGGGTTAGGTTTAGGGTTAGGTTTGCGTTAGGGTTAGTGTTAGGGTTAGGTTCGGGTTAGGGTTAGGGTTAGTTTTCCGTTAGGGTTAGGGTTAGGGTTAGGGTTAGTGTTATGGTTTGGGTTTAGGATTAGGGTTAGGGTTAGTGTTAGGGTTAGGTTTGCGTTAGGGTTAGGGTAAGGGTTAGAGTTAGTGTTAAGGTTAGGGTTAGGGTTAGGGTTAAGGTTAGGTTTCCATTAGGGTTAGTGTTAGGGTTAGGTTTGCGTTAGGGTTAGGGTTAAGGTTAGGGTTAGGGTTAGCGTTAGGGTTTCATGGTTAGGGTTAGTGTTAGGATTAGGGTTAGGGTTAGCGTTAGGGATAGGTTTGCGTAAGGGTTATGGTTAGGTTTATTGTTAGTTTTAGGGTTACAGATAAATTTAGGGTTAGATTTGCGTTAGTGTTAGGTTTAGGGTTAGGCTTAGTGTTAGGGTTACGTTTGCGTTGGGGTTATGGTAAGGCTTAGGTTTAGGGTTAGGGTTAGGGTTAGGTTTAGGGTTAGGGTTATGTTTGCGTTAGGGTTATGGTTAGGGTTATGTTTAGGGTTAGGTGTTAGGGTTTGGTTAGGGAAAGTGTTAGTGTTAGCGTTAGGGTTTTATGATTAGTGTCATGGTTAGTGTTAGTGTTAGCTTTAGGGTTAGTGTTTAGGGTTTGGGTTTGAGTTCGGTTTAGGTTAGGGTTAGGTTTAGGGTTAGGTTTAGGTTTGCTTTAGTGTTAGGGTTAGGGTTAGGGTTATGTTTGCGTTAGGGTTAGGGTTAGGGTTAGTGATAGCGTTAGGTTTAGTTTTAGGGTTAGGTTTGCGTAAGGGTTAGGGTTTGGGTTAGGTTTATTGTTAGGGTTAGGTTTGTGATAGGGTTAGGATTAGAGTTAGGTTTGCGTTAGGGTTAGGGTTAGGGTTAAGTTCGTGTTAGGGTTAGGGTTAGGGTTAGTGTTAGTGTTATGTTGAGTTAGGGTTAGGGTTAGGGTTAGGGTTAGTGTTATGGTTAGGGTTTAGTGTTATGGTTAGGGTTAGTGTTATGTTTAGGGTTAGGGTTAAGTTTGCGTTATGGTTAGGGTTAGAGTTAGGGTTAGGTTTGCGTTAAGCTTAGGTTTAGGTTTATGGTTAGGGTTCCGTTTAGGGTTATGTTTAGGTTTGTGTTAGGGTTAGGGCTAGGTTAAGTTTAGGGTTAGGGTTAGGGTTAAGGTTAAATTTGCGTTAGGGTGAGGGTTAGGGTTAGGGTTAGGGTTAGGGTTAGGGTTAGGTTTCCGTTAGGGTTAGTGTTTGGGTTAGGTTTGCGTTACGGATAGGGTTATGGTTAGGGTTAGGTTTAGGTTTCCGTTAGGGTTAGGGTTTGGGTTAGGTTTGCGTTAGGGTTAGGTTCAAGGTTAGGTTTTGAAATACGGTTAGGGTTACGATTAGGATTAGGTTTCCGTTAGGGTTAGTCTTTGGGTTAGGTTTGCGTTAGGGATAGTGTTATAGTTAGGGTTAGGGTGACGTTTGCGTTAGGGTTAGTGATAGGGTTAGGGTTATTGTTAGGGTTCGCGTTAGGGTTTCATGGTTAGGGTTAGGGTTAGGGTTAGCTTTAGGGTTAGGGATAAAGTTAGGGTAAGGGTTAGGGTTAGGTTTTAGTTAGGGTTAGTTTAGGGTTAGGTTTAGGTAAGGGTTAGCGTTACGGTTAGGTTTGCGTTTGCGTTAGGTTTAGGGTTAGGGTTAGGATTAGGGTAAGTGTAAGGTTTGCGTTAAGTTTTGGGTTAGGTTTCCCGTTAGGGTTAGGGTTAGGGTTAGGGTTAGGTTTGCGTTATGGTTAGGGTTAGGGTTAAGTTTAGGTTTAGTGTTATATTTATGGTTATGGTTAGGTTTGCGTTAGGGTTAGGGTTAGGGTTAGAGTTAAGGTTAGGGTTAGATTTGCGTTAATGTTAGGGTTAGGGTTAGGTTTAGGGTTAGGGTTAGGTTTGCATTAGGGTTATGGTAAGGGTTAGGTTTAGGGTTAGGGTTAGGTTTGCGTTAGGGTTATGGTAAGGGTTAGGTTTAGGGTTAGGGTTAGGGTTAGGGTTAGGGTTATGTTTGCGTTAGGGTTAGGGTTTGGGCTAGGTTTAGGGTTAACGTTAGGTTTAGGTTTGCGTTAGGGTTATGGTTATGGTTAGGGTTAGGGTTCGGGTTAGAGTTAAGGTTAGGGTTAGATTTGTGTAAGGTTTATGGTAAGGATTAGGTTTAGAGTTAGGGTTAGGTTTAGGTTTAGGGTTACGTTTGCGTTATGGTTAATGTTAAGGCTATGGTTAGGGTTAGGGGTTAGGGTTTTGATTAGAGTTAGTTTTAGGGTTAGCGTTAGGGTTTATGATTAGGGTTAGGGATAGCGTTAGGGTTAGATTTAGGGTTAGGGTTTAGGGGTTGGGATAGGGTCAGTGTTAGGGTTAGGGTTAGGTTTGCCTTAGGGTTAGGTTTATGGTTAGGTTTAGAGTTAAGATTAGGGTTAGGATTATGGTTAGGGATAGGTTTAGGGATAGGTTTGTTTCAGGGTTAGGTTTAGGGTTAGGTTTAATGTAAGGGTTAAGCTTAGTGTTTGGCTTAGGTTTGCGTTAGGGTTAGGGTTAGGTTTAGGGTTAGGGTAAGAGTTAGGTTTAGGTTTGCGTTAAGGTTAGGTTTAGGGTTATGGTTATGGTTAGGTTTAGGGTTAGGGTTAGGGTTACGGTTAGTGTTAGGGTTAGGGTTAGGGTTAAGGTTAGGTTTGTGTTAGGGTTAGGGTTAGGGTTCGTGTTAGGGTTAGGGTTAGGTTTGCGTTAGGGTTAGGGTTAGGGTTAGAGTTACGGTTAGGGTTAGGGTTAGTGATAGGGTTAGGGGTTAGGGTTTGTTTAGGGTTAATTTTAGGGTTAGCTTTATGGTTTTTTTATTAGGGTTATGGTTATGGTTAGGGTTTCATGGTTATGGTTAGGGTTAGGGTTAGGTTTTGGGTTAGCTTTAGGGTTAGGTTTGCATTATGGTTATGGTTAGGGTTAGTGTTAGGTTTAAGGTTAGCGTCAAGTTTAGGGTTAGATTTGCATTAGCGTAGGGTTACGGTAAGGGTTAGGCTTACGGTTGCCTTAGGGTTATGGTAAGGTTTAGGTTAAGGGTTAGGGTTAGGGTTAGGGTTAGGGTTAGGGTAAGGTTTGCGTTAGGGTTATTGTTCCGGTTATGGTTAGGGTTAGGAGTTAGGGTTTTGGTACGTTTATTGGTAGGGTTAGCGTTAGAGTTTTATGACTAGTGTTTGGGTTAGTGTTAGGGTTAGCTTTAGGGTTTGGGTTTAGGGTTTAAGTTAGGGTTAGGGTTAGGGTTAGGGTTAGGGTTAGGGTTAGGGTTAGGGTTAGGGTTAGGGTTAGGTTTAGGTTTGCGTTTGCGTTAGTGTTAGGGTTAGGTTTAGGTTTGCGTTAGTGTTAGGTTTAGGGTTAGGTTTACAGTTATGGTTAGGGTTAGGGTTAGGGTTAGGTTTGCGTTAGGGTTAGGGTTAGGGTTAGGGTTAGGGATATGGTTAGGTTTAGGGTTAGGGTTAGGGTTAATTTTAGGGTTAGGGTTAGCGTTAGGGTTAGGGTTACGGTTAGGTTTGTGTTAGGGTCAGGATCAGGTTTATGTTTAGGTTGGGGTTAGGGTTAGGGTTATGTTTAGGGTTAGGGTTAGGGTTAGCTTTTTTTGTTAGGGTTAGGGATTGGGTTAGGGTTAGGGTTAGGGTTAGGTTTGCGTTAGGGTTAGGATTAGGGTTAGGGTTAGGGTTAGGGTTAGGGTTAGAGTTAGGGTTAGTTTTAGGGTTTGTGTAAGGTTTGCGTAACGGTTAGGGTTAGGGTTAGGTTTAGAGTTAAGGTTAGGGTTAGGGTTAGGTTTGCGTTAAGGTTAGGGTTAGGGTTATGGATATGGTTAGGATTGGGTTACGTTTGCGTTAGGGTTAGGTTTAGAGTTAGGTTTATGGTTAGGGTTAGGGTTAGGGTTAGGTTTGCGTTAAGGTAGGGTTAGGGTTAGGGTTAGAGTTAGGGTTAGGGTTACGTTTGCGTTAGGGTTAGGGTTAGGGTTACGGTTAGGTTTATGGTTATGGTTATGGTTATGGTTATGGTTAGGTTTGCGTTAGGGTTAAGGTTAGGGTTAGGGTTAGGTTTAGGGTTAGATTTAAGGTTATGGTTAGATTTGCGTTAGGGTTAGGGTTAGGGTTAGGTTTGCGTTAGGGTTATGGTAAGGGTTAGGTTTAGGGTTAGGGTGAGGGTTAGGGTTAGGGTTAAGGTTAGGTTTGCGTTAGGGTTAGGGTTAGGGCTAGGGTTAGGGTTAGGGTTAGGTTTAGGTTTGCGTTAGGGTTATGGTTATGGTTAGGGTTAGGGTTAAAATTAAGGTTAGGTTTAGATTTGGGTTAGAGTTATGGTTAGGGTTAGAGTTAGGTTTGCGTTAATGTTAGGGTTAGGGTTAGGGTTAGGGTTAGGGTTAGGGTTAGGTTTGCGTTTGTGTTAGGGTTAGAGTTAGGGTTAGGTTTAGTGTTAGGGTTAGAGTTAGGTTTGCGTTAGGGTTACGTTTAAGTTAGGTTTACAGTTAGGTTTAGGGTTAGGATTAGGGTTAGGTTAGGGTTAGGGTTAGGTTTGCGTTAGGGTTAGGGTTAGGGTTAGGGATAGGGTTAGGATTAGGTTTAGGGTTAGGTTTGCGATAGGGTTAAGGTTTGGGTTAGGTTTATGGTTAGGGTTAGGTTTGCGATAGGGTTAGGTTTAGGGTTAGGTTTGCGTTAGGGTTAGTGTTAGGGTTAGGTTCGGGTTAGGGTTAGGGTTAGTTTTCCGTTAGGGTTAGGGTTAGGGTTAGGGTTAGTGTTATGGTTTGGGTTTAGGATTAGGGTTAGGGTTAGGGTTAGGGTTAGGTTTGCGTTAGGGTTAGGGTAAGGGTTAGAGTTAGGGTTATGGTTAGGTTTAGGGTTAGGGGATAGGGTTTTGGTTAGGGTTAGTTTAGGGATAGAATAGGGTTTTATGATTAGGGTTAGGGTTAGGGTTAGTGTTAGCGTTAGGGTTTCATGGGTAGGGTTAGGGTTAGGGTTAGGGTTAGTGTTAGCGCTAGGGTTTCATGGTTAGGGTTAGTTTAGAGTTCGGGTTAAGGTTAGGGTTAGGGTTACGTTTGCATTAGGGTTATGGTAAGGGTTAGGTTTCGTGTTAGGGTTAGAGTTAGGGTTAGGTTTGCGTTAGGGTTAGGGTTAGGGTTAGGGTTAGGGTTAGGGTTAGGGTTAGGGTTAGAGTTAGGGTTAGTTTTAGGGTTTGTGTAAGGTTTGCGTTAAGGTTAGGGTTATGGTTAGGTTAGCGTTAGAGTTAGGGTTAAGGTTAGGTTTAGGGTTAGGGTTAGGGTTAGTGTTAGGGTTATGGTTTGGTTTTGCGTTAGGGTACGGGTTAGGGTTATGGTTATGGTTAGGTTTGGGTTAGGTTTGCGTTAGGGTTAGGGTTAGAGTTAGGTTTATGTTTAGGGTTAGGGTTAGGGTTAGGTTTGCGTTAAGGTTAGGGTTAGGGTTAGGGTTTGGGTTAGGGTTAGGGTTAGGGTTACGTTTGCGTTAGGGTTAGGGTTAGGGTTATGGTTAGGTTTAGGGTTATGATTATGTTTATGGTTATGGTTAGGTTTGCGTTAGGGTTAAGGTTAGGGTTAGGGTTAGGTTTAGGGTTAGATTTAAGTTTATGGTTAGATTTGCGTTAGGGTTAGGGTTAGGGTAAGTGTTAGGTTTGCGTTAGGGTTATGGTAAGGGTTAGGTTTAGGTTTAGGGTGAGGGTTAAGGTTAGGGTCAGGGTTAGGGTTAGGTTTGCGTTAGGGTTAGTGTTAGGGCTAGGGTTAGGGTTAGCGTTAGGTTTAGGTTTGCTTTAGGGTTATGGTTAGGGTTAGGGTTAGGGTTAAATTAAGGTTAGGTTTAGATTTGGGTTAGAGTTATGGTTAGGGTTAGAGTTAGGTTTGCCTTAATGTTAATATTAGGGTTAGGGTTAGGGTTAGGGTTAGGTTTGCGTTTGTGTTAGGGTTAGAGTTAGGGTTAGGTTTAGGGTTAGGGTTAGTGTTAGGTTTGGGTAGGGTTAGGTTTAAGTTAAGGTTACACTTAGGGTTAGCGTTAGAATTAGGGTTAGGTTTGTGCTAGGGTTAGGGTTTGGTTAGGGATAGGGTTAGGATTAGGTTTAGGGTTAGGTTTGCGATAGGGTTAAGGTTTTGGTTAGGTTTATGGTTAGGGTTAAGTTTGCGATAGGTTTAGGTTTAGTGTTAGTTTTGCGTTAGTGTAGTGTTAGGGTTAGGTTCGGGTTAGGGTTAGGGTTAGGGTTAGGATTCGTGTTAGGTTTAGGGTTAGGTTTGCGTTAGGCTTAGGGTTAGGGTTAGGGTTAGTGTTACAGTTTGGGTTTAGGATTAGGGTTAGGGTTAGTGTTAGGGTTAGGGTTAGAGTTCCGTTTGCGTTAGGGTTAGAGTAAGGGTTAGAGTTAGGGTTATGGTTAGGTTTAGGGTTAGGGGATAGGGTTTTGGTTAGGGTTAGTTTTAGGGATAGCATTGGGTGTTATGGTTAGGGTTAGGGTTAGGGTTAATCTTAGCGTTAGGGTTTCATGGTTAGGGTTAGTGTTAGGGTTAGGGTTAGTGTTAGAGTTAGGGTTTCATGGTTAGGGTTAGGGTTAGCGTAAGGGTTAGGGTTAGGGTTAGGGTTACGTTTGCATTAGGGTTATGGTAAGGGTTAGGTTTAGTGTTAGGGTTATGGTTAGGGTTAGGTTAGCGTTAGGGTAAGGTTAGGGTTACGGTTAGGGTTAGGGTTTAAGGTTTTGGTTAGGATTAGTGTTAGGGTTAGCGTTAGGGTTTTATGATTAGTGTTAGGGTTAGGGTTAGGGTTAGCTTTAGGGTTAGGGTAAAGGTTTGGGTTAGGGTTAGGGTTAGGTTAAGGGTTAGGTTTAAGTTTCTCTTAGTGTTAGGGTTAGGGTTAGGGTTAGGGTTAAGTTTGCGTTAGGTTTAGGTTTAAAGTTAGGGTTAGGTTTAGAGTTAGGATTAGGGTTATGGTTAGGGTTAGGTTTGCGTTAGGGTTAGGGTTAGGGTTAGGGATAGGGTTATGGTTAGGTTTAGGGTTAGGTTTGAGTTAGGTTTAGGGTTTCGGTTAGGATTATGGTTAGTGTTAGGTTTGCGATAGGGTTAGGATTAGGGTTAGTTTTGCGTTAGGGTAGGGTTAAGGTTAGGTTCAAGTTAGGGTTAGGGTTAGTGTTAGGCTTAGGGTTATGGTTAGAGTTAGGGTTAGGTTTGCTTTAGGGTTAGGGTTAGGGTTACGTTTAGGGTTTAGGGTTAGGGTTAGGTTTAGGGTTAGGGTTATGATTATGTTTAGGGTTAGGTTTAGGGTTAGGTTTGCGTTAGGGTTAGGGTTAGGGTTAGTGTTAGATTTTAGGGTTAAGGTTAGGATTAGGGTTAGGGTTACGATTAGGGATTAGGGTTAGGTTTAGGGTTAGGGTTAAGGTTAGTGTTACGTTTAGGGTTAGGGTTAGGATTTTATGATTAGGATTAGGGTTAGGGTCAGGTTTAGGGTTAGGTTTGCGTTAGGGTAAGGGTTAGGGTTAGGATTAGGGTTAAGGTTAGGGTTACGTTTAGAGTTAGGGTTAGGGTTTTATGATTAGCGTTAGGGTTAGGTTTAGGTTTAGGGTTAGCTTTAGCGTTAGGATTTAGGGTTTTGGTTAGGGTAGTGTTATGGTTATGGTTAGGTTCATGGTTAAGTTTAGGTTTGCGTTAGTGTTAGGGTTAGGGTTAATGTTAGGGTTAGGGTTAGGCTTAGGTTTGCGTTAGGGTTACGTTTAGGGTTAGGTTTAGAGTTAGGGTTAGGTTTAGGTTTGCGTACGGTTAGGGTTAGTGTTAGGGATAGGGTTAGTGTTAGGTTTAGGGTGAGGCTTGCGTTAGGGTTAGGGTTTGGGTTAGGTTTATGGTTAGGGTTAGGTTTCCGTTAGGGTTATGATTAGGGTTAGGTTCGGGTTATTGTTAGGGTTAGGGTTAAGGTTAGGTTTGCGTTAGGTTAGGGTTAGGATTATGGTTAGGGTTAGGGTTAGTTTTGTGTTAGAGTTAGGATTAGGGTTATTGATAGGGTTAGTTTTAGGGTTAGATTTTCGTTAGGGTAAGGTTTAGGGTTAGGGTTAGGGTTAAGGTTAGTGTTAGGTTTAGGGTTAGGGTTATGTTTTCATTAGGGTTAGTGTTAGGTTTAGGTTTGCGTTAGGGTTAGGGTTTGGGGTAGGTTTAGGGGTAGGGTTAGGGTAAGGGTTACCGTTAGGTTTGTATTGGTCTTAGGGTTATTGTTAGGTTTAGGGTTAGGGTTAGGGATTGGTTTGCGTAGGGTTAGTGTTAGGGTTAGGTTTTAGGTTAGGGTTAGGATTAGGGTTTGGTTTGCGTTAGGGTTAGGGTTAGGGTTATGGTTAGGGTTAGGGTTAGGATTAGGTTTGCGTTAAGTTTAGGTTTAGGGTTATGGTTAGGTTCAGGGTTAGGTCTAGAGTTAGGATTAGGGTTAGGGTTAGTGTTATGGTTAGGGTTAGGGTTAGGTTTAGGGTTAGGAATAGGTTTGCGTTAGGGTTAGGTTTATGGTTAGGTTTAGGGTAAGGGTTAAGCTTAGGGTTAGGGTTAGTTTTGCGTTAGTGTTAGGGTTAGGGTTAGGGTTAGTGTTAGGGTTAGGTTTGCGTCAAGGTTGGGTTTAGGGTTATGGTTATGGTTAGGGTTATGGTTAGGGTTAGGTTTAGGTTTGCGTTCGGGTAGGGTTAGGGTTATGGTTAGGGTTAGGGTTAGGTTTTGTTAGGGTAAGGGTTAGGGTTAGGGTAAGGTTTAAGGTTAGGTTTAGGTTTAGGGTTATGGTTAGGTTTTCATTAAGGTTAGTGTTAGGTTTAGGTTTGCCTTAGGGTTAGGGTTCGGGTTAGGTTTAGGAGTAGGGTTAGGTTTAGGGTTACCGTTAGGTTTGTGTTGGGGTTAGGGTTAGTGTTAGGGTTAGGGTTAGGTTTAGGGACAGGTTTGCGTAGGGTTAGGATTAGGGTTAGTTTTTAAGTTAGGGTTAGTGTTAGGGTTTGGTTTGCGTTAAGGTTAGGGTTAGGGTTAGGGTTAGGGTTAGGGTTAGGATTAGGTTTGCGTTAAGGTTAGGTTTAGGGTTATGGTTATGTTTAGGGTTAGGATTAGAGTTAGGATTAGGGTTAGGGTTAGGGTTAGGGTTAGGGTTAGGAATAGGTTTGCATTAGGCTTAGGTTTATGGTTAGGTTTAGGGTAAGGGTTAGGCTTAGTGTTAGGGTTAGTTTTGTGTTAGGGTTAGGGTTAGTGTTTGGGTTGGGTTAGGGTTAGTGTTAGGTTTCGTTAGGGTTAGTGTTAGGGTTAGGGTTAGGGTTAAGGTTAGATTTAAGGTTAGGGTTAGATTTGCGTTAGGGTTAGGGTTAGGGTTAGGTTTTCGTTAGGGTTATGGTAAGGGTTAGGTTTAGTGTTAAGGTTATGGTTATAGTAATGGTTAGGTTTGCGTTAGCTTTAGAGTTAGGGTTAGGTTTATTGTTAGATTTAAGGTTAGGGTTAGATTTCCGTTAGGGTTTGGGTTAGGGATATGGTTAGGGTTAGGGGTAGGGTTTTGGTTAAGGTTAGTGTTATGGTTAGCGTTAGGGTTTTATGATTAGGGTTAGGGTTAGGGTTAGGGTTAGCTTTATGGTTAGGGTTAAGGGTTTGGTTTAGGGTTAGGGTTAGGGTTAGGGTTAGGTTTATGGTTAGGGTTAGGTTTGCGTTATTGTTAGGGTTACGTTTAGGTTTAGAGTTAGGTTTATGGTTAAAGTTAGGTTTGCGATAGGGTTAGGGTTACATTTGGCTTAGATTTATGTTAGAGTTAGGTTAGGGATAGGCTTAGGGTTAGGGTTAGCATTAGGATTAGGTTGGCGTTAGCCTTAGGGTTAGGGATAGGGTTAGGTTTGCGTTAAGGTTAGGGTTACGGTTAGGGTTAGGGTTTGGTTTAGGGTTAGGTTTGCGTTAGGGTTATGGTTAGGGTTAGGGTTAGGGTTAGGGTGAGGGTTAGGTTTAGGTTCAGGGTTAGTGTTAGGTTTGCGTTAGGGTTAGGGTTAGGGTTAGATTTGCGTTAGGGTTAGGGTTAGGGTAAGTTTATGGTTAGGTTTGCCTTAGGGTTAGTGTTATGGTTAGATTTGCGTAAGTTTTAGGGTTAGGGTTAGGGTTAAGTTTAGGGTTAGAGTTAAGTTTATGGTTAGATATGCGTTATGGTTATGGTTAGGGTTAGGTTTGCGTTAGGGTTATGGTAAGGGTTAGGTGTAGGATTAGGGTTAGGGTTAGGGTTAGGTTTGCTTTAGGGTTAGTTTTAGGGTTATGGTTAGGGTTAGCGTTAGGGTAAGATTTGAGTTTGGGTTATATTAGGGTTAGGTTTAGGGTTACGGTTAATGTTAGGTTTGCGTTAGGGTTATGGTAAAGGTTAGGTTTAGGCTTAGGGTTAGGATTAGGGATATGTTTAGTGTTAGGGGTTATGGTATTGGTTAGGGTTAGTTTTAGAGTAAGCGTTACGGTTTTATGATTAGTGTTCGGGTTAGGGTTAGGGTTAGGTTTGAGTTAGGGTTAGGGTTAGGGTTAGGGATAGGGTTAGGTTTGAGTTAGGGTTAGGGTTAGGGTTAGGGATAGTGTAAGGGTTAGGTTTAGGGTTAGGTTTGCGTTAGGGTTAGGGTTTAGGTTAGGTTTATTATTAGGGTTTGGCTTGCGTTAGTGTTAGTGTTTGGGTTATGGTTAGGGTTAGAGTTAAGGTTAGAGTTAGATTTGCTTTATGGTTATGGTTAGAGTTAGGTTTGCATTAGGGTTATGGTAAGGGTTAGGTTTAGGTATAGGGTTAGGGTTTGGGTTATGGTTAGGGTTAGGGTTAGTGTTAGGTTTAGGTTTAAGGTTAGGTTTGCGTTAGTGTTATGGTTAGTGTTAATGTTAGGGTTAGTTTTAGGGTTAGGTTTGAGTTAGTGTTACGTTTAGGGTTAGGTTTAGAGTTAGGGTTAGGGATAGGGTTAGGGTTAGGTTTGAGTTAGGGTGAGGGTTAGGGTTAGGGATAGGGTTAGGGTTAGGTTTAGGGTTAGCTTTGCGTTAGGATTAGGGTTTGAATTAGGTTTATGGTTAGGGTTAGGTCTGCGTTAGTGTTAGGTTTAGGGTTAGGTTTGGGTTATGGGTAGGGATAGGGTTAGGGTAAGGTTTGCATTAGGGTAAAAGTTAGGGTTATGGTTAGGGTTAGGGTTAGGTTTGCGTTAGGTTTTACGTTAGGGTTAGATTTAGGGTTAAGGTTAGGGTTAGGTTTAGGGTTAGGGTTAGGTTTTCATTAGGGTTGGTGGTAGAGTTAGGTTTGCGTTAGGGTTAGGTATCGGGTTAGGTTTAGGGCTAGGGTTAGGGTTAGGGTTCGCGTTAGGTTTGCGTTGGGGTTAGGGTTAGTGTTAGGGTTAGGGTTAGGGTTCGGGTAAGGGTTAGGGTTAGGGATAGGTTTGCGTTACGGTTAGGGTTAGGGTTAGATTTAGGTTTGCGTTAAGTTTCGGTTTAGGGTTATGGTTAGGGTTAGGGTTAGGATTAGGGTTAGGGTTAGGTTTGCATTATGGTTAGTGTTAGGGTTAGGTTTAGGGTTAGAGTTAGGTTTAGGTTTGCGTTAGGGTTAGGGGCAGTGTTAGGGTTAGGGTTAGTGTTAGGTTTGCATTAGGGTTATGGTTAGGGTTAGAGATAGGGTTAGGGTTAGGGTTAGGGTTAGTGTTAGTGTTAGGTTTGCCTTAGGGTTAGTGTTAGGGTTAGGTTTGCGCTTGTGATAGGGTTAGGGTTAGGGTAGTGTTACGTGGGCGTTAGGGTTACTTTTAGGGTTAGAGTTAGGGTTAGCGTTTAGGGTTAGGGTTAGGGTTAGGGTTAGCGTTATGGTTAGGTTTTCCTTAGGTTTAGGGTTAGTGTTAGGTTTAGGGTTAGAGTTAGGTTTAGGGTTAGATTTGCGTGAGAGTTTGGGTTAGGGTTAGGGTTATGTTTGCGTTAGGGTTTTGGTAAGGGTAAGGTTTAGGGTTAGGGTTAGGGTTAGGGTTAGGGTTAGCTTTAGGTTTACGTTAGGGTTAGGGTTAGGATTATGCTTAGGGTTAGTGGTTAGGGTTTTGGTTAGGGTTAGTGTTAGGGTTAGCGTTAGGGTTTTATGATTAGGGTTAGGGTTAGGGTTAGGGTTAGCTTTAGGGTTAGGGTTTAGGGTTTGTGTTTGGGTTAGTGTTAGTGTTAGGGTTACGTTTAGGGTTAGGGTTAGGTTTGCGTTAGGAATAGGTTTAGGGTTAGGTTTTGAGTTAGGTTAGGGTTAGGGTTAGTGTTAGGTTTGCATTAGGGTTATGGTTAGGATTAGTGATAGGTTTACGGTTAGGTTTAGGGTTAGGTTTGCGTTAGGGTTAGGGTTTGGGTTAGATTCAGGTTAGGGTTAGGGTTAGTGTTAGGTTTAGGGTTAGAGTTAGGTTTGCGTTAGGGTTAGGGTTAGGGTTACAGTTAGGGTTTAGGGTGTGGGTTAGGATTACGGTTAGGGTTAGGGTTACAGTTAGGGTTAGGTTTAGGGTTAGGTTTGCGTTAGGGTTAGGGTTAGGGTTAAGGTTAGGGTTAGGTTTGCGTTAAGGTTACGTTTAGGGTTATGGTTATGGTTATGGTTAGGGTTAGGTTTCCGTTAGGGTTAGGGTTAGGGTTATGTTTAGGGTTAGGGTTAGGGTTAGGGTTAGGTTTGCGTTAGGGTTAGGGTTAGGGTTAGGGTTAGGGTTAGGGTTAGGGTTAGGTTCGGGTTAGGGTTGGTTTGCGTTACGGTTAGTGTTAGGGTTAGAGTTAGTGTAAGGGTTAGGTTTAGGGTTAGGGTTAGGGTTAGGTTTGCGTTACGGTTAGTGTTAGGGTTAGGTTTGCGTTAGGGATAGGGTTAGGTTTAGATTTAGGGTTAGGGTTTAGGTTTAGGGTTAGGGTGAGGGTTAGGGTTAGGTTTGCGTTAGGGTTAGGGTTAGAGTTAGGGTTACGGTTAGGGTTAGGGTTAGGGTTAGGGTTAGGGTTAGGGATTAGGTTTAGAGTTAGGATTTAGGGTTAGGTTTAGGGTTAGGGTTAGGTTTAGTGTTAGGGTAAATGTTAGGGTTAGGGTTAGGGTTATGGTTAGGATTATGGTTAGCTTTGCGTTATGTTTAGGTTTAGAGTTAGGGTTAAGTTTAGGTTTCCGTTAGTTTTAGGTTTAGGGTTAGGTTTAGAGTTTGGGTTAGGGTTAGGGTTAGGGTTAGGTTTGCGTTAGGGTTAGGGTTAGTGTTAGGGTTAGGGTTTGGGTTATGGTTAGGTTTGTGTTAGGGTTAGGATTAGGATTATGTTTGCGTTAGGGTTAGGGTTAGGGTTAGGGTTAGTGTTAGGTTTAGGGTTAGGTTTGCGTTAGGGTTAGGGTTATGGTTAGTGTTAGGGTTAGGGTTAGGTTTAGGTTTGCGTTATTGTTACGGTAAGTGTTTGGGTTAGTGTTAGGGTTAGGGTTAGGATTAGGTTTGCATTAGGGTTAGGGTTAGGGTTAGTGTTAGGTTTAGGTTTGCTTTAGGTTTATGGTTAGGGTTAGGGTTAGGGTTTGGGTGAGGTTTGCGTTAGGGTTAGGGTTAGGAATAGGTTTAGGGTTAGGGTTAGGGTTAGGTTTGCGTTAGGTATAGGGTTAGGGTTAGGGTTAGGGTAGGGTTAGGTTTTAGGGTGAAGGTTAGGATTAGGGTTAGGGTTAGGGTTAGGGATTAGGTTTAGAGTTAGGATTTAGGTTTAGGGTTAAGGTTAGGTTTGCGTTAGTATTAGGGTTAGTGTTAATGTTAGGGTTAGGGTTAGGGTTAGGGTTAGGTTTGCGTTAGTGTTACGTTTAGGGTTAGTTTCAGAGTTAGGGTTAGGGTTAGGGTTAGGGTTAGGTTTGAGTTAGGGTTAGGGTTAGGGTTAGCGATAGGGTTAGGGTTAGGTTTAGGGTTAGTTTTGCGTTAGGGTTAGGTTTTGGGTTAGGTTTATGGTTAGTGTTAGGTCTGCGTTAGTGTTAGGGTTATGGTTAGGTTCGGGTTATGGGTAGGGTTAGGGTTAGGGTTAGGTTTGCGTTAGGGTAAAAGGGTTACGGTTAGGGTTAGGGTTAGGTTTGCGTTAGGTTTTACGTTAGGGTTAGCGATAGGGTTAGGGTTAAGGTTAGGTTTGCGTTAAAGTTAGAGTTAGGGTTAGGGTTAGGGTTAAGGTTAGGGGTGCGTTTAGGGTTAGGGTTAGGTTTTCATTAGGGTTGGTGTTAGGGTTAGATTTGCGTTAGGGTTAGGTATCGGGTTAGGTTTAGGGCTAGGGTTAGGGTTAGTGTTAGCGTTAGGTTTGCGTTGGGGTTAGGGTTAATGTTAGGGTTAGGGTTACGGTTAGGTTTTGGGTTAGGGTTAGGTTTGCGTTAGGGTTAGTGTTAGGGTTAGGTTTGCGTTAGGGATAGGGTTAGGGTTTGCGATAGGGTTACGTTTGTGTTATAGTTAGTGTTAGGTTGAGAGTTAGGGTTAGGGTTTAGGTTTAGGGTTTGATTTAGGGTTAGGGGTAGGTTTGCGTTAGGTTAGGGTTAGGGTTAGGGTTAGGGTTACGGTTAGTGTTTAGGGTTAGTGTTAGAGTTAGTGTTAGATTTGCATTAGTGTTAGTTTTAGGGTTAGGGTTAGGGTTAGATTTAGGGTTAGGCTTAGTTTTGCGCTAGGGTTAGGTTTAGGATTAGGTTTAGAGTTAGGATTAGGGTTAGGCTTAGTGTTAGTTTTACGGTTAGGGTTAGGGATAGGTTTGCTTTAGTGTTAGGTTTAGGGTTAGGTTTAGGGTAAGTGTTAGTCTTAGGGTTAGGGTTAGGTTTAGGGTTATGGTTACGGTTATGGTTATGGTTAGGTTTGCGTTAGGGTTAGGGTTAGCGTTTGTGGTAGGGTTAGGTTTAGATTTAAGGTTAGTGTTAGATTTTCGCTAGGGTTAGAGTTAGGTTTAGGGTTAGGGTTAGAGTTAGGTTTGTGTTAGGGTTATGGAAAAGGTTAGGTTTAGGGTTATGGTTATGGTTATGGTTATGGTTAGGTTTGCGTTAGGTTTAGGGTTAGGGTTAGGGTTATGGTTAGATTTAAGGTTAGGGTTAGATTTGCATTAGGGTTAGGTTTAGGGTTAGGGTTAGGGTTAGGTTTGCGTTAGGGTTATGTTAAGGTAGGTTTAGGGTTAGGATTAGGTTTAGGGTTATGTTTGCGTTAGTGTTAGGTTTAGCGTTAGGTTTAGTGTTAGGGTGGGGTTAGGGTTAGGTTTGCGTGAGGGTTACGTTTAGAGTTAGGATTAGGTTTTGGGTTAGGGTTAGTGTTAGGGTTAGGGTTAGGATTAGGGATAGGTTTGCGTTAGGGTTAGGTGTAGGGTTAGGTTTAGGGTAAGGTTTCGGCTTAGGGTTAGGGTTAGGTTTGCGTTAGGGATAGGGTTAGGTTTAGGGTTAGGGTTAGGGTTAGGTTTGCGTTAAGGTTAGGTTTAGGGTTATGGTTATGGTTAGGTTTAGGGTTAGGTTTGCGTTAGGGTTAGGTTTAGGGTTACGGTTAGGGTTAGGTTTGCGTTAGGGTTATGTTTAGGGTTCAGTTTAGGGTTAGAGTTAGGTTTGCGTTAGGGTTAGGGTTAGGGTTAGAGTTAGGTTTAGGGTTAAGGTTAGGGTAATGGTTTGGGGTCAGGGTTTTGGATAGGGTTAGTTTTAGGGTTAGCTTTAGGGTTTTATGATTAGGGTTTGGGTTAGGGTTAGGGTTAGGGTTAGCATTAGGGTTTCATGATTAGGGTTAGATTTAGGGTTAGGGTTAGCGTTAGGGTTAGGTTTGCGTTAGTGTTATGGTTAGGGTTAGTGTTAGGTTTAGGGTTAGAGTTAAGTTTAGGGTTTATTTGGGTTAGCGATAGGGTTAGGGTTAGGGTTAGGGCTATGTTTACACTAGGGTTATGGTAAGGGTTAAGTTTAGGTTTAGGGTTAGGGTTAGGGTTAGATTTAGGGTTAGGGTTTAGGGTTTGAGTTAGGGTTAGGGTTAGGGTTAGGTTTGCGTTAGCGTTAGGTTTAAGGTTAGGTTTAGAGTTAGGTTTGCCTTAATTTTAGGATTATGTTTAGGGTTAGGGTTAGGGTTAGGTTTTGTTAGGGTTAGTGTTAGGGTTAGTGATAGGGTTAGGGTTAGGGTTAGATTTAAGGTTAGGGTTAGATTTGCGTTAGGGTTAGGGTTAGTTTTGCGTTAGGGTTATGGTAAGGGTTAGGTTTAGTGTTAAGGTTATGGATATGGTAATGGTTAGATTTCCGTTAGGGTTAGGGTTAGGGTTAGGGTTGTGGTTAGGTTTGCGTTAGGGTTATGGTAAGGGTTAGGTTTAGGGTTAGTGTTAGGGTTATGGTTAGGGTTAGGTTTGCATTAGGGTTAGGCTTAGGATTAGGTTTAGAGTTAGCATTAGGGTTATGGTTAGGGTTAGGTTTAGGGTTAGGGTTAGGGATAGGTTTGCTTTAGGGTTAGGTTTAGGGTTAGGTTTAGGGTAAGGGTTAGTCTTAGGGTTAGGGTTAGGTTTGCGTTAGGGTTAGGGTGAGGGTTTGGATTAGGGTTAGGTTTGCGTTAAGGTTAGGTTTAGGGTTATAGTTATGGTTAGGGTTAGGGTAAAGTTTGCGTTAGGGTTAGGGTTAGGGTTAAGTTTAGGTTTAGTGTTACGGTTAGGGTTAGGGTTAGGGTTAGGTTTGCATTAGGGTTCCGGTTAGGGTTCGGGTTAGGGTTAAGGTTAGGTTTGCGTTAGGGTTTGGGTTAGGGTTAGAGGTAGGATAGGGTTAGGGTTAGGGTTAGGATTAGGGGTTAGGGTTTTGGTTAGGGTTAGTTTTAGGTTTAGCGTTAGGGTTTTATGAGTAAGGTTAGGATTAGGGTTAGGGTTAGCGTTAGGGTTTCATGGTTAGGATTAGGGTTAGGGTTAAAGTTAGGGATAGCGTTAGGGTTAGGTTTTCGTTAGGGTTATGGTTAGGGTTAGTGTTAGGTTTAACTTTAGAGTTAAGTTTAGGATTAGATATGCGTTAGCGTTAGTGTTAGGGTTAGGGTTACGTTTCCTTTAGCGTTATGGTAAGGGTTAAGTTTAGGTTTAGGGTTAGGTTTGCGTTAGGGTTAGGGTTAGGGATATTGTTAGGGTTAGTGGTTAGGGTTTTGGTTAGGGTTAGTGTTAGGGTTAGCGTTAGGGTTTTATGTTGAGGGTTAGGGTTAGCGTTAGCTTTAGGGTTAGGGTTAAGGGTTTGGGTTAGGGTTAGGGTTAGGGTTAGGTTTAGGGTTAGGGTTAGTTTTGCGATAGGTTTAGGGTTAGGGTTAGGTATAGGGTTATGGTTAGGTTTAGGTTTAGGTTTGCGTTAGGGTAGAGTTAGGGTTGAGTTCGGGTTAGGGTTAGGTTTAGGGTTAGGGTTAGGGTTAGGTTTGCCTTAGGGTTAGGGTTAGGGATAGGGTTAGGGTTACGGTTAGGGTTTAGGGTTAGGGTTAGGGTTTGGCTTAGGTTTAGGGTTAGGGTTACGTTTACTGTTAGGTTTGCGTTAGTGTTAGGCTTAAGGTTAGTGTTAGGTTTAGGTTTTAGTGTTAAGGTTAGGATTAGCGTTAGGGTTAGGGTTAAGGACTAGTTTTAGATTTAGGATTTCAGGATAGGGTTAGGTTTAGGGTTAGGGTTAGTGTTAGGATTCCGTTAGGTTTAGGTTTAGGGTTAGGTTTTGAGTTAGGGTTAGGTTTAGTGTTAGGGTTAGGTTTGCGTTATGGTTAGGGTTAGGGTTAGGGTTAGGGTTAGGGTTAGGGTTAGGTTTAGGGTTAGGGTTAGGTTTGTGTTAGGGTTAGGATTAGGTTTATGTTTGCGTTTGGGTTAGGGTTAGGGTTAGGTTTAGAGTTAGGGTTAGGGTTAGGTTTGCGTTAGGATTAGGGTTAGGGTTAGATTTAGGTTTGCGTTAGGGTTAGGGTTATGGTTAGTGTTAAGGTTAAGTTTAGGTGCGTTATTGTTAGGCTAAGGTTTAGGGTTAGTGTTAGGTTTAGGGTTCGGGTTAGGTTTGCGTTAGGGTTAGGGTTCAGTTTGCGTTAGGGATAGGGTTAGGGTTAGGGTTAGTTTTAGGGTTAGGGTTAGCGTTAGGGTTTCATGGTTGCGGTTAGGTTAGTGTTAGGGTTAGCTTTAGTGTTAGGGTTTAAGGTTAGGGTTAGGGTTAGGGTTATGTTTAATTTAGGGTTAGGTTAGGGATAGGTTTAGGGATAGGGTTAGCATTAGGGTTAGGTTGGCGTCAGCGTTAGGTTTAGGGTTATGGTTATGTTTGCGTGAAGGTTAGGGTTAGGGTTAGGGCTAGGGTTAGGGTTAGGGTTAGGGTTAGGGTTAGGTTTGCGTTAGGGTTAGGGTTAGGGTTAGGTTTAGTTTTAGGGTTATGGTTATGGTTATGGTTAGGTTTGCGTTTG
>NC_142514.1:98762500-98765000 GCF_057876585.1 Rhinolophus sinicus | reverse complement strand
TTAGGGTTAGGGTTACGTTTGCGTTAGGGTTATTGTCATGGTTAGGTATGCGTTAGGGATAGGTTTAGGATTAGGGTTAGATTTACGGTTAGGGTTAGCGTTAGTATTTCATGGTTAGGGTTAGATTTGGCTTAGATTTAAGTTAGAGTTAGGTTAGGGATAGGCTTTGGGTTAGGCTTAGTATTAGGGTTAGGTTCGCGTTAGCGTTAGAGTTAGGGTTAGGGTTAGGGTTAGGTTTGCGTTAAAGTTAGGGTTACGGTTAGGGTTAGGGTTTGGGTTAGGGTTAGGTTTGCGTTAGGGTTATGGTTAGGGTTAGGGTTAGGGATAGGGTTAGTGTTAGGGTTAGGGTTATGTTTAGGGTTAGTGTTAGGTTTGCGTTAGTGTTAGGGTTAGGGTTAGATTTGCGTTATGGTTAGGGTTAGGGTAAGTTTAGGGTTAGGTTTGCGTTAAGGTTAGGGTTACGGTTAGGTTTAGCGTTTGGGTTAGGGTTAGGTTTGCGTTAGGGTTAGGGTTAGGGTTAGGGTTAGGGTTAGGGTTAGGGTTAGGGTTAGGGTTAGAGTTAAGTTTAGGGTTAGATTTGCGTTATGGTTAGGGTTAGGGTTAGGTTTGCGTTAGGGTTATGGTAAGGGTTAGGTTTAGGGTTAGGGTTAGGTTTAGGTTTGCTTTAGGGACAGGTATACGGTTATGGTTAGGATTAGCGTTAGGGTTAGATTTGATTTAGGGTTATGGTTAGGGTTAGGGGTTGGGTTACGGTTAAGTTTAGGTTTTCCTGAGGGTTATGGTAAAGGTTAGGTTTAGGGTTAGGGTTAGGATTAGGGATATGGTTAGTGCTATGGGTTAGGGTATTGGTTAGGGTTAGTTTTAGGGTTAGCGTTAGGGTTTTATGATTGGGGTTAGGGTTAGGGTTAGGGTTAAGGTTAGGTTTGAGTTAGGGTTAGGGTTAGGGATAGGGATTGGGTTAGGGTTAGGTTTAGGGTTACGTTTGCATTAGGGTTAGGGTTTGGGTTAGGTATTTTGTTAGGGTTCGGTTTGCGTTACTGTTAGGGTTAGGGTTAGGGTTAGAGTTAAGGTTAGGGTTAGATTTGCGTTATGGTTAGGGTTAGGGTTAGGTTTGCGTTAGGGTTATGGTAAGGGTTAGGTTTAGGGTTAGCGTAAGGTTTAGGGTTAGGGTTAGCGTTAGGGTTAGGTTTGCGTTAGTGTTAGGGTTAGTGTTAATGTTAGGGTTAGGGTTAGGTTTAGGTTTGCGTTAGTGTTACGTTTAGGGTTAGGTTTAGAGTTAGTGTTAGGGTTAGGGTTAGGGTTAGGTTTGAGTTAGGGTTAGGGTTAGGGTGAGGGATAGTGTTAGGGTTAGGTTTAGGGTTATGTTTGCTTTAGTGTTAGGGTTTGGGTTAGGTTTATGGTTAGGGTTAGGTTTGCGTTAGTGTTAGGGTTAGGGTTAGGTTCGGGTTATGGTTAGGGTTAGGGTTATGATTAGGTTTAAGTTAGGGTTAAGGTTAGGGTTATGGTTAGCGTTAGGGTTAGGTTTGCGTTAGGTTTAGGGTTAGGGTTCGGGATAGGGTTAGGGTTAGGGTTAGTTTTGCGTTAGGGTTAGGGTTAGGATTAGGGTTAGGGTTAAGGTTAGGGTTAGTTTTAAGGTTAGGGTTAGGTTTTCATTAGGGTTAGTGTTAGGGTTAGGTTTGCGTTAAGGTTAGGTATCGGGTTAGGTTTAGGGTTAGGGTTAGGGTTAGGGTTTGCGTTAGGTTTGCGTTGGTGTTAGGGTTAGTGTCAGGGTTAGGGTTAGGTTTAGGGTAAGGGTTAGGGTTAGGGATAGTTTTGCGTTACGGTTAGGGTTAGGATTTGGCTTTGGGTTAGGGTTAGGGTTAGGGTTAGGGTTAGGGTTACGGTTAGGTTTGCGCTAGGGTTAGGGTTAGGGTTAGGGTTAGGTTTTCGTTAAGGTTCGGTTTAGGGTTAGGGTTTGGGTTACGGTTAGGGTTAGGTTAGGTTTGCGTTAGGGTTAGGGTTAGGTTTGCTTTAGCGTTTCTCTTAGGGTTAGGGTTAGGGTTAGGGTTAGGGCTAGGGTTAGGTTTGCTTTAAGGTTAGGGTTAGGGTTATGGTTAGGGTTAGGGTTAGGTTTGCGTTAGGGTTAGGGTTAGGGTTAGGGTTAGGTTTACGTTTAGGGTTATGTATATGGTTATGGTTATGGTTAGGTTTGCGTGAAAGTTAGTGTTAGTTTAGGGTTAGGGTTAGGGTTAGAGTTAAGTTTAGGGTTAGATTTGCGTTATGGTTAGGGTTAGGTTTATGTTTGCGTTAGGGTTATGGTAAGGGTTAGGTTTAGAATTAGGGTTAGGGTTAGGTTTAGGTTTGCTTTAGGGACAGGTATAGGGTTATGGTTAGGGTTAGCGTTAGGGTTAGATTTGATTTAGGGTTATGGTTATGGTTAGGGTTAGGGTTACGGTTAAGTTTAGGTTTGCGTGAGGGTTATGGTAAAAGTTAGGTTTAGGGTTAGGGTTAGGATTATGGA
>NC_142514.1:98750000-98760000 GCF_057876585.1 Rhinolophus sinicus | reverse complement strand
AGTTAGGGTTAGGTTTAGGTTTAGGGTTAGGGTTAGGGCTAGGTTTGCGTTTGGGTTAGTGTTACGGGTAGGTTTGCGTTAGTGATAGGGTTAGGGTTAGCGTTAGGTTTACGTTTGTGTTAGGGTTAGTGTTAGGTTTAGAGTTAGGGTTAGGGTTTATTGTTTGGGTTAGGTTTAGGGTTATGGTTAGGTTTGAGTTAGGGTTAGGGTTAGGGTTAGGGTTACGGTTAGGGTTTAGAGTTAGGGTTAGGGTTTGGTTAGGGTTAGGGTTAGGTTTAGGGTTAGGTTTGCGTTAAGGTTAGGGTTAGGGTTAGGGTTAGGGTTAGGTTTTAGAGTTAAGGTTAGGGTTAGGTTTAGGTTTAGGGTTAGGTATTAGGTTCTTATTTAGGATTTAGGGTTAGGGTTAGGGTTAGGGTTAGGGATAGGGTTAGGGTTAGGTTTAGGGTTAGGTTTACGATAGGGTTAGGGTTTGGGTTAGGTTTAGGGTTAGGGTTACGGTTAGGGTTAGGTTTAGGGTTAGGTTTGCGTTAGGCTTAGGGTTAGAGTTAGGGTTAGGGTTAGGGTTAGGGTTAGATTTGCGTTAGGGTTAGGGTTAGGGTTAGGTTTGCGTTAGGGTTATGGTAAGGCTTAGTTTTAGGGTTATGGTTAGTGTTAGGGGTTAGCGTTTTGGTTAGGGTTAGTTTTAGAGTTAGCCTTAGGGTTTTATGATTAGTGTTAGGGTTAGGTTTAGGGTTAGCTTTAGGGTTAGGGTTCAGGGTTTGGGTTAGGGTTAGGGTTAGGGTTAGGGTTAGGTTTAGCGTTAAGGTTAGTTTTGTGTTTTTGTTAGGGTTAGTGTTAATGTTAGGGTTAGGGTTAGGGTGAGTTTTGTTTTTGTGTTACGTTTAGGGTTAGGTTTAGAGTTAGGGTTAGGGTTAGGGTTAAGGTTAGGGTTAGGTTTGCGTTAGGGTTAGGGTTAGGGTTAGGGATAGGGTTAGGGTTAGGTTTAGGGTTACGTTTGCGATAGGGTTAGGGTTTGGGTTAGGTTTGCTTAAGGGTTAGGATTAGGGTTATATTTGCGTTAGGGTTAGTGTTAGGGTTATGTTCGGGTTAGGGTTAGGGTTATTGTTAGGGTTAGGGTTAGGTTTGCGTTAGGGTTAGGGTTAGGGTTAGATTTAGGTTTAGGGTTATGGTTATGGTTATGGTTATGGTTAGTTTTGCGTTAGGGTTAGGGTTAGAGTTAGGTTAGGGTTAGGGTTAGGGTTAGCGTTAGGGTTTTATGATTAGGGTTAGGGTTAGGGTTAGGGTTAGATTTAGGGTTAGGATTTATGGTTAAGCTTAGGTTTATGGTTATTGTTAGGGTTAGGTTTGCGTTAGTGTTAGGTTTAGGGTTAGTGTTAGGGTTAGGGTTAAGTTTAGGGTTAGGGTTAAGTTTAGGGTTAGGGTTAGGCTTAGGTTTGGGGATAGGTTTGCGCTACTGTTGGTGTTATGGTTAGGTTTAGGTTTAGGGTTAGGGTTAGGGTTACGGTTAGGTTTGCGTTTGGGTTAGCGTTAGTGTTAGGGATAGCGTTAAGGTTATGTTATCGTTAAGGTTAAGTTTAGGTTTATGGTTAGGTTTAGGGTTACGGTTAGGGTTAGGTTTAGGTTTGCGTTAGGGTTAGGTTTACGGTTATGGTTAGGTTTAGGGTTAGGGTTAGGGTTAGGGTTAGGGTTAGAGTTAGGGTTACGGTTAGGGTTACGGTTTGGGTTATGGTTAGGGTTAGGTTTGCGTTAGTGATAGGGTTAGGGTTAAGATTAGGGTTAGGTTTGCGTTAGGGTTAGTGTTAGGGTTAGAGTTAGGGTTAGGGTTTAGGTTTAGGGTTAGGGTTATGATTAGGGTTAGCATAAGGGTTTCATGGTTAGGGTTAGGTGTAGCGTTAGGGTTAGATTTAGGGTTAGGGTTTAAGGTTAGGGTTAGGGTTAGGGTTAGGGTTATGGTTAGGGGTAGGGTTAGGGTAGGGGTTAGTCTTAGGGTAAATTTTAGGTTTAGGGTTAGGTTTATGGTTAGGGTTAGGGTTAGGTTAGGGTTATGGTCAGGGTTAGGGTAAGGGTTGGGATTAGTTTTAGGTTAGCGTTAGGTTTATGGTTAGGGTTAAGGTTAGGGTTTAGGGTTTGGGTTAGGGTAAGGGTTAAGGTTAGGGTTTAGGTTTAGGGTTAGTTTTAGGTGTAGGGTTAGGGTTACGGTTAGGGTTAGGTTTGCGTTAATGTTAGGGTTAGGTTTAGCGTTAGGGTTTGGGTTAGGTTTGCGTTAGGTTTAGGGTTAGGGTTAGGATTAGGGTTAGGTTTGCGTTAGGGTTAGCGTTAGGGTTAGGGTTAGTGTTAGGGTTAGGGTTAGGGTTAGGTTTTATTAGGGTTAGTGTTAGGGTTTGGTTTGCGTTAGGGTTAGGGTTAGGGTTAGGGTTAGGGTTAGGTTTGCGTTAGGGTTAGGGGTAGGGTTAGGGTTAGGGTTAGAATTAAGGTTAGGGATAGGTTTGCGTTAGGGTTAGGGTTAGGGTTAGGTTTAGGGTTAGGGTTAGTGTTAGAGTTAGTGTTAGGGTTAGGTTTGCGTTAGGGTTAGGGTTAGGGTTAGGGTTAGGGTTAGGTTTGCGTTAAGGTTAGATTTAGGGTTAGGGTTAGGGTTAGGGTTAGGGTTAGGGTTAGGGTTAGGGTTAAGGTTAGGTTTGTGTTAGTGTTTGGGTTAGGGTTAGAGTTAGGGTTAGGTTTAGGGTTATTGTTAGGGTTAGGTTTGCGTTAGTGTTAGGGTTAAGGTTAGGGTTAATGTTAGGGTTACGTTTGCGTTAGGATTAGTGTTAGGGTTAGAGTTAGTGTTAGGCTTTAGGTTTAGGGTTAAAGTTAGGGTTAGGGTTAGCGTTAGGGTTAGGGTTTATGGTTAGGGTTAGGGTTAGGGTTAGAGGTAGGATTATAGTAAGGGTGAGTCTTTGGGCAAATGTTAGGTTTATGGTTATGGTTAGTGTTAGGGTTATGATTAGGTTAAGGTTAGGGTTAGGGTTTGTGTTAGGGTTAGTGTTATGATTAGGTTAGCGTTATGTTTAGTCTTAGGGTGAAGGTTAGGGTTTAGGGTTAGGGTTAGGGTTAGGGTTATGGTTTAGGTTTAGGTTTAGAGTTAGGTGTAGGGTTAGGATAAGGTTTAGTGTTAGGGTAAATGTTAGTGTTAGGGTTAGTGTTAGGTTTCGTTTTAGTGTTTGGTTATTTTAGGGTTACGGTTAGGGTTAGTATTAGGGTTAGGGTTAGGGTAAGGGTTCGCGTTATGTTAGCGTTACGGTCATGGTTAGGGTTAGGGTTAGGTTTAGGGTTTAGGGTTAGGGTTAGTTTTAGGGTTAGGGTCCGGGTTTAGGGATAGGGTTAGGTTTCGTGTTAGGGATAGTGGTAGGGTTAGGGTAAGTTTTAGTGTTAGGGTAAATTTTAGTCTCAGGGTTATATTAGGGTTCGGGTTAGGATTTGGGTTAGGTTAGGGTTAGATTTAGGGTTAGGTTTAAGGTAAGGTTAGCGTTAGGGTTAGTGTTATGGTTAAGGTTAGGTTTAGGTTTTAGGGTTAAGGTTAGGATTAGGGTTAGGGTTAGGATTAGGTTTAGAGTTAGAATTTAGGGTTAGGTTTAGGTGTAGGGTTAGGGTTAAGGTTAGGTTTAGGGTTAGTGTAAGGTTAAGTTAATGTTTAGGGATAGGTTTGCGTTACGGTTAGGTTTAGGGTTATGGTTAGGGTTAGGGTTAGGGTTAGTGTTAGGGTTAGGCTTGCGTTAGGGATAGGATTAGGGTTAGGGTTAGGGTTAGGGTTAGGGACAGGGTTAAGGTTAGGGTTTAGGGTTAGGGTGAGGGTTAGGTGTAGGGTAAGGATAAGGGGTAGTGTTAGGGTAAATTTTAGGGTGAGGGTTACTGTTAGGATTCGTGTTAAGGTTAGGGTTAGATTAGATTTACGATCAGGTTTAGGATTAGTGTTAGGGTTAGGGTAAGGGGTAGGGTTATGTTAGTGTTAGGGTTATGGTTATAGTTATGGTTAGTGTTAGGGTTAGGGTTAGTGTTAGGGATAGGTTTGCGTTAGGGTTAGGCTTAGGGTTAGGTTTAAGTTTAGGGATAGGGTTAGGGTTAGGGTTAGGTTTCCGATATTGTTAGGGTTAGTGTTAGGGTTAGGTTTGCGTTAAGATTAGGTTTAGGGTTATGGTTATGGTTAGGGTTAGGGTTTGGTTTGCGTTAGGATTAGGTTTAGGGTTAGGGTTATGTTTACGGTTAGGGTTAGGTTTACGGTTAGGGTTAGTTTTGCGTTAGGGTTAGGGTTAGGCTTAGGGTTAGGGTTAAGGCTAGGTTTGCCTTAGGGTTAGGGATAGGGTTAGGGTTAGCGTTAGGTTTGCGTTAGGGTTAGGGTTAGGGTTAGGGTTAGGTTTAGGGTAAAGGTTAGGGTTAGATTTTGGGTTAGGGTTAGGTTTTCGTTAGGGTTAGAGTTAGGGTTAGGTTTGCGTTAGGGTTAGCTTTAGGGTTAGGGTTTAGGGTTAATGTTAGGGTTAGGGTTAGGGTTTAGGTTTAGGGTTAGGGTTAGGTGTAGTGTTAGGATAAGGTTTAGTGTTAGGGTAAATGTTAGAGTTAGGGTTAGTGTTAGGTTTCGTTTTAGGGTTAGGGTTAGTTTAGGGTTACGGTTATGGCTAGGATTAGGGTTAGGGTTAGGGTAAGGATTAACGTTATGTTAGCGTTACGGTTATGATTAGGGTTATGGTTAGTGTTAGGGTTCAGGGTTAGGGATAGTTTTAGTGTTAGGATCCGGGTTTAGGGATAGGGTTGATTTAGGGTTAGGGATAATGGTAGGGTTAGGGTAAGTTTTAGTGTTAGGGTAAATGTTAGGCTTAGGGTTAGTATTAGGGTTCGCGTTAGGATTAGGGTTAGGTTAGGGTTAGGGTTAGGGTTAGGTTTAAGGTAAAGTTAGCGTTAGGGTTAGGGTTATGTTTAGGGTTAGGTTTAGGTTTTTGGGTTAAGGTTAGGATTAGGGTTAGGGTTAGGTATTCGGTTTAGAGTTAGCATTTAGGGTTAGGTTTAGGGTTAGGTTTAGGGTTAAGGTTAGGGTTCGTGTTAGGGTTAAGGTTAGGTTTAGGTTTAGGGATAGGTTTGCGTTACGTTTAGGTTTAGGGTTAGGTTTAGGGTTAGGGTTAGGTTTAGGGTTCGGGTTAGGTTTGCGTTAGTTTTAGGGTTAGGGTTAGGGTTAGGGTTAGGTTTGAGTTAAGGTTAAGTTTAGGGTTATGGTTAGGTTTAGGGTTAGGGTTTGGGTTTAGGTTTAGGTTTTCGTTAGGGTTAGGTTTAGGGTTAGGGTTAGCTTTAGGGTTAGGGTTATGGTTAGGGTTAGGGTTAGAGTCAGGGTTAGGGTTAGGGTTATGGTTAGGGTTAGGTTTGCGTTAGGGTTAGTGTTAGGGTTAGGCTTGCGTTAGGGATAGGGTTAGGGTTAGGGTTAGGGTTACGTTTGCGTTACGGTTAGTGTTAGGGTTAGAGTTAGGGTTAGGGTTTAGGTTTAGGGTTAGGGTTAGGATTAGGGTTTGCATTAGGGTTTCATGCTAAGGGTTATGGTTATGGTTATGGTTAGGTTTAGGGATAGGCGTAGTGTTAGGGTAAGGTTTAGTTTAGGGTTAAAGTTAGGGTTAGGGTTAGGGTTAGGGTTAAGGTTAGGGTTTAGGGTTAGGGTTAGGGTTAGTTGTAGGGTTAGGATAAGGGTTAGGTTTAGGGTTAGCGTTAGTGTTATTGTTAGTGTTAGGGTTAGGGTTAGGGGTAGGTTTAGGGTCAGGTTTGCGTTAGGGTTAAGGTTAGGTTTATGGTTAGGGGTAGGGTTAGGTTTGCTTTATGCTTAGGGTTAGGGTTAGGGTTAGGGTTAGGGTTAGGGTTAGGGTTAGGTTTGCTTTCGGGTTAGGGTTAGGTTTAGGGATAGGGTAAGGTTAAGATTAGGGTGAGGTTTAGGGTTATGGTTAGGTTATTGTTAGCGTTAGTGTTAATGTTATGTTTGCGTTAGGGTTAGGTTAGAGTTAGGTTTAGGGCTTGCGTTAAGGTTAGGGTTAGCGTTAGGTTTGCGTTAGGGTTAGGGTTGGGGTTAGAGTTTGGTTAGGGTTAGGGCTATGGTTAGGGATAGGTTTCCGTTAGGGTTAGGGTTAGGGTTAGGTTTAGGGTTACGTTAGAGTTAGTGTTAGGATTAGGTTTGCGTTTGGGTTAGGGTAAGTGTTAGAGTTCGGGTTAGGGTTAGGTTTGCGTAAGGTTAGGTTTAGCGTTATGGTTAGGGTTAGGGTTAAGGTTAGGGTTAGGTTTGCGTTAATGTTAGGGTTAAGGTTAGGTTTAGGGCTAGGGTTAGGGTTAGGGTTAGGGTTATGTTTAGGTTTGCGTTAGGGTAGGGTTAGAGTTAGAGTTAGGGTTAGGGTTAGGGTTAGGGTTAGGGTTAGGGTTAGGGTTAGGGTTAAGGTTAGGGTTAGATTTGCGTTAGGGTTAGTGTTAGGGTTAGAGTTAGGGTTAGAGTTTAGGTTTAGGTTTAGGCTTAGTGTTAGGCTTAGCTTTAGGGTTTCATTTTAAAGTTATGGTTAGGGTTAGGGTTAGGATTTGGGTTAGCGTTAAGGTTAGGGATAGATTTGCGTTAGTGTTAGTGTTAGGGTTAGGGTTAGGGTTAGGGTTGGGATTAGGTTTGCGTTAGGGTTAGGGTTAGGGTTAGGTTAGGGTTAGTGTTAGGGTTAGCGTTATGGTTTCATGATTAGGTTTAGGGTTAGGGTTAGGTTTAGATTTAGGTTTAGGGTTTATGGTTAGGGTTAGGGTTAGGGTTAGGTTTGGGTTAGGGTTAGGTTTAAAGTTATTGTTAGAGTTATGGTTAAGGTTAGGGTTAGGGTTAGGGTTAGGGTTAGGTTTAGGTTTGGGGATAGGTTTGCGTTAGGGTTAGGGTTAGGGTTGGGTTTAGGTTTAGGGTTAGGGTTAGGGTTACGGTTAGGTTTGCGTTAGGGTTAGGGTTAGGGATAGGGTTAAGGTTAGGTTTTCGTTAAGGTTAAGTTTAGGGTTATGGTTAGGTTTAGGGTTAGGGTTAGGGTTAGGTTTAGGTTTGCCTTAGGGTTAGGTTTAGGGTTAGGGTTATGTTTAGGGTTAGCGTTAGGTTTAGGGTTATGGTTAGGGTTAGGTTTGCGTTAGGGTTAGTGTTAGGGTTAGGCTTGCGTTAGTGATAGGGTTAGTGTTAGGGTTAGGGTTACGTTTGCGTTAGGGTTAGTGTTAGGGTTAGTATTAGGGTTATGGTTTAAATTTAGGGATAGGGTTAGAGTTAGGGTTAGCATTAGGGTTTCATGGTTAGGGTTATGGTTAGGGTTAGGGTTAGGTGTAGGGTTATGGTTTGGTTTAGGGTCAGGTTTGCGTTAGGGTTAGGGTTAGGGTTAGAGTTAGGGTTAGGGTTAGGGTTAGGGTTAGGGTTAGGTTTGCGTTAGGGTTAGTGTTAGGGTTAGGTTTGCGTTAGTGATAGGGTTAGGGTTAGGGTTAGGGTTACGTTTGCGTTAGGGTTAGTGTTAGGGTTAGTATTAGGGTTAGGGTTTATGTTTAGGGTTAGGGTTAGAGTTATGGGTAGCGTTACGGTTTCATGGTTTGGGTTATGGTTTGGGTTAGGGTTAGGGTTATGGTTAAGGTTAGGGTTAGGTTTGCGTTAGGGTTAGGGTTAGTGCTAGGGTTAGGTTTGCGTTCGGGTTAAGGTTAGGTTTAGGGTTAGGGTTAGGATTCAGGTTATTGTTAGGTTTAGTTTAGGGTTAGGTTTTCCTTAGGGTTAGTGTTAAGGTTATATTTGCTTTAGGGTGAGGGTTAGGGTTAGGTTTAGGACTTGGGTTAGTGTTAGGGTTAGCGTTAGGTTTGCGTTAGGGTTAGTGTTAGGTTTAGGGTTAGGGTTAGGTTTGCGTTAGGCTTAGAGTTAGGGTTAAGTTTGCGTTAGGGTTAGGGTTAGGTTTAGTGCTAGGGTTATGGTTAGGTTTAGCGTTAGTTTTGCTTTAGGTTTAGGGTTAGTGTTACATTGAGGGTTAGGTTTAGGGATTGGTTTGCGTTAGGGTTAGGGTTAGCGTTAGGGTTAGTATTAGGTTTGCGTTACTGTTAGGGTTAGGGTTAGAGTTAAGATTAGGGTTAGTTTTGCCTTAGGGTTACTGTTAGGGTTAGGGTTAGGGTTAGGTTTGCGTTAGGGTTATGGTAAGGGTTAGTTTTAGGGTTAGGCTTAGAGTTATGGTTAGGGTAGTTTTGCGTTAGGGTTAGGGTTAGGGTTCGGTTTAGGTTTGCGTTAGGGTTTTGTTTACGGTTAGGGTTAGGATTAGGTTTAGGGTTAGGTTTGCGTTAGGGTTAGGTTTAGGGTTAGGTTTAGAGTTAGGTTTAGGGTTAGGGTTAGGTTTGCTTTAGGGTTAGGGTTAGGTTTAGGGATAGGGTTAGGTTTAGGGTTAGGTTTTGGTTAGGGTTAGGGTTAATGTTAGGGATAGGTTTGCGTTAGGGTTAGGGTGTGGGTTAGGTTTAGGGTTAGGGTTAGGTTTGCGTTAGGGTTTGGGTTAGGTTTAGGGTTAGGGTTAGGGTTAAGGTTAGGGTTAGGTTTAGCGTTAGGGTTACGTTTTCCTTATGGTTAGTGTTAAGGTTATGTTTGCGTAAGGGTTAGGGTTAGGGTTAGGTTTAGGGCTTCGGTTAGGGTTAGAGTTAGCGTTAGGTTTGCGTTAGGGTTAGTGTTAGGGTTACGGTTAGGGTTAGGTTTGCGTTAGGCTTAGAGTTAGGGTTAGGTTTGCGTTACGGTTAGGGTTAGGTTTAGCGTTAGTTTTGCGTTAGGTTTAGGGTTAGGGTTAGTTTTAGGGTTAGGTTTAGGGATAGATTTGCGTTAGGGTTAGTGTTAGCTTTAGGTTTAGGGTTATGGTTACGGTTAGTGTAGGGTTAGGTTTGCGTTAGGGTTAGGGTTAGGTTTAGGGTTAGGGTTAGGTTTGCGTTAGGGTTAGGATTAGGTTTATGTTTGCGTTGGGGTTAGGATTATGCTTAGGTTTAGGGTTAGGATTAGGGTTAGGTTTGCGTTAGGGTTATGGTTAGGGTTAGGGTTAGCTTTAGGGTTAGTGTTAGGTTTGCGTTAGGGTTAGGGTTAGGGTTAGGTTTATCGTTAGGGTTAGGTTTAGGGTTAAAGTTAGATTTGCGTTATGGTTAGGGTTAGGGTTAGGTTTGCGTTAGTGATAGGGTTAGGGTTAGGGTTAGGGTTACGTTTGCTTTAGGGTTAGTGTTAGGGTTAGTATTAGGGTTAGGGTTTAGGTTTAGGGTTAGGGTTAGAGTTAGGGTTAGCGTTAGGGTTTCATGGTTAGGGTTATGGTTAGGGTTATGGTTAGGGGTAGGGTTATGGTTAGGGTTAGGGTTAGGTTTGCGTTAGGTTTAGGGTTAGGGTTTGAGTTAGGGTTAGCGTTAGGGTTAGGGTTAGGTTTGCGTTAGGGTTAGGGTTAGGGTTATGATTAGGGTTAGTGTTATGGTTAGGGTTAGGGTTAGGTTTGCGTTAGGGTTAGGTTTAGGGTTAGGGTTAGGGTTAGGTTTGCGTTAGGGTTAAGATTAGGTTTATGTTTGCGTTGGGGTTAGGATTATGGTTAGGTTTAGGGTTAGGGTTAGGGTTAGGTTTGCGTAGGGTTAGGGTTAGGGTTATGGTTAGGGTTACGGTTAGGGTTAGGTTTAGGGTTAGTGTTAGGTTTGTGTTAGGGTTACGTTTGCTTTAGGATTAGTGTTAGGGTTAGTATTAGGGTTAGGGTTTAGGTTTAGGGTTATGGTTAGAGTTAGTGTTAGCGTTATGGTTTCAAGGTTAGGGTTATTGTTAGGGTTAGGGTTAGGTGTAGGGTTATGGTTAGGGTTAGGGTTAGGTTTCCATAAGGTTTAGGGTAAGGTTTGCGTTAGGGTTAGGATTAGGTTTATGTTTGCGTTGCGGTTAGGATTATGGTTAGGTTTAGGGTTAGCGTTAGGGTTAGGTTTGCGTTAGGTTTAGGGTTAGGGTTATGGTTAGGGTTAGGGTTAGGGTTAGGGTTAG
>NC_142514.1:98740000-98745000 GCF_057876585.1 Rhinolophus sinicus | reverse complement strand
GTTAGGGATAGTTTTGTGTTAGGTTTAGAGTTAGGGTTAGGTTTAGGGTTAGGGTTAGGGTTATGGTTAGGTTTGCGTTAGGGTTAGGGTTAGGGTTACGGTTAGGGTTAGGTTTGCGTTAAGGTTATGTTTAGGGTTATGGTTATGGTTATGGTTAGGGTTAGGGTTAGGGTTGCGTAAGGGTTATGGTTAGGGTTAGGGTTAGGTTTAGGGTTAGGGTAAAGTTTAGGGTTTGTGTCCGGGTTTAGGGATGGTGTTAGGTTTAGGGTTAGTGATTTTGGTAGGGTTAGGGTAAGGTTTAGTGTTACGGTAAATGTTAGGGTTAGGGTTAGTATTAGGGTTCGAGTTAGGATTAGGGTTAAGTTAAGGTTAGGGTTAGGGTTAGGGTTAGGTTAAAATTTAGGTTAGCGTTAGGGTAAGGGTTAGGTTTACTGTTAGGGTTAGGTTTTAGGGTTAAGGTTAGGATTAGGGTTAGGGTTAGGGATAGGGATTAGGTTCAGAGTTAGAATTTAGGGTTAGGTTTAGGGTTAGGGTTTCGGTTTAATGTTAGGGTTAGGGTTAAAGTTAGGGTTTATGGTTCGGTTTAGGGTTAGGTGTAGGGTAAGTGTAAGGGTTAGTGTTTGGGTAAATGTTAGGGTTATGGTTAATGTTAGGTTTCGTGTTAGGTTTAGGGTTAGTTTAGCGTTACGGTTAGGGTTAGGATTAGGGTTAGGGTTAGGGTTAGGGTTAGGGATAGAGTTAGGGTTAGCGTTAGGTTAGCGTTAGGGTTTCGGTTAGGGTTATGATTAGGGTTAGGGATAGAGTTAGGGTTAGCGTTAGGTTAGCGTTAGGGTTTGGGTTAGGTTTAGGTTTAGAGTTAGGGTTAGGTTTTGGGTTAAGGTTAGGTTTGCGTTAGTGTTAGGGTTTGGGTTAAGGTTTGGGTTGGGTTAGGGTTATGTTTTCGTTAAGGTTAGGTTTCGGGTTAGGTTTAGAGTTAGGGTTAGGGTTAGGTTTAGGGTTAGGTTTGCGTTAGGAATAGGCTTAGGGTGAGGTTTGCAATAGGGTTAGGATTGGGGTTAGGTTTGCATTAGGTTTAGGGTTAGTGTTAGGTTCGGGTTAGGGTTAGGGTTAGGGTTAGTGTTAGGGTTAGGTTTAAGTTTAGTGTTAGGGATAGTTTTGTGTTAGGTTTAGAGTTAGGGTTAGGTTTAGGATTAGGGTTAGGGTTAGGGTTAGGGTTAGGGATAGAGTTAGGGTTAGCGTTAGGTTAGCGTTAGGGTTTCGGTTAGGGTTATGTTTTAGGGTTAGGGTAAGGTTTAGGGTTAGGTTTCGGCTTTAAGGATGGGGTTAGGTTTAGATTTAGGGATAGTGGTAGGGTTAGGGTAAGGTTTAGTGTTAGGGTAAATGTTAGGGTTAGGGTTAGTATTAGGGTTAGTGTTAGGATTAGGTTTAGGTTAGTGTTAGGGTTAGTGTTAGGGTTAGGGTTAGGGTTAGGGTTAGTTTTTAGGGTTAAGGTTGGGATTAGGTATAGAGTTAGGATTTTGGGTTAGGGTTAGGGTTAGGGTTAGGGTTAGGGTAAATATTAGGGTTAGGGTTAGGGTTATCGTTAGGATTAGGGTAGGTTTGCGTTATGGTTAGATTTAGGGTTAGGGTTAGGATTATGGTTAGGTTTTCGTTAGGTTTATGTTTAGGGTTAGGTTTACAGTTAGGGTAGGGTTAGGGTTAGGGTTAGGGTTAGGGTTAGCGTTAGGTTTGCATTAGTGTTAGTGTTAGGGTTAGGGTTAGGGTTTGGTTTAGGGTTAGGTTTAGGGTTAGTGTTAGGGTTAGCGTTAGGTTTGCGTTAGGGTTAGGTTAGGGTTAGGGTTATGTTTAGGGTTAGGGTTAGGCTTGCGTTAGGGTTAGGGTTAGGGTTAGGTTTAGGGTTTAGTTTATGGTTAGGGTTAGGGTTAGGGTTAGGCTTGCCTTAGCGTTAGGTTTAGGTTTAGGGTTAGGATTGGGTTAGGGTTGCGTTAAGGTTAAGGTTAGGGTTAGGGTTATGGTTAGGGTTATGGTTAGATTTGCGTTAGGGTTATGGTTAGGGTTACGGATAAGGGTAGGGTTAATGCTGGGGTTTATGGTTAGGGTTAGTGTTAGGGCTGCGTTAGCGTTAGATTTAGTGTTAGGGTTTAGTGCTCGGGTTAGCATTAGGGTTAGGGTTTAGGGTTAGGGTCAGGGGTAAGAATAGGGTTATGGTAAGCGTTAGGGTTAGGAGTAGGGTAAGGGTTAGTGTTAGGGTAAATGTTAGGGTTACTGTTAGTGTTAGTTTAGGGTTAGGGTTAGGGTTAGGGTTAGGGTTAGGGTTAGCGTTAGGTTAGCTTTAGGGTTATGGTTAGGGTGAGGGTTAGTGTTAGGGTTAGGGTTAAGGATAGCTTAAGGGTTAGGGTTAGGGTTTACAGATAGTGTTAGATGTAGTGTTATGATTAGAGGTAGTGTTAAGGTAAGGGTTAGTGTTAGGATAAATGTTAGGGATAAGATTAGTGTTAGGGTTCGTCTTTCTGTTACGGTTAGGTTAGGTTTAGGGTTGGGTTAGGGTTAGGCTTAGGGTTAGATTTGCGTTAGGGTTAGGTTTAGGGTTAGGGTTAAGGTTAGGTTTGCGTTAGGGGTAGTGTTAGGGTTAGGTTTGTGTTAGGGATAGTGTTAGGGTTATCGTTACGGTTACGTTTGCGTTAGGGTTAGTGTTAGGTTTAGAGCTAGGATTACGGTTTATGTTTAGGGTTAGGGTTAGGGTTAGGTTTAAGTTAGGGTTAGGTTATGGTTAGGTTTAAGTTAGGGTTAGGTTAGAGTTAGGTTTAGGGATAGGGTTAGCGTTAGGTTTAGGTTTGCGTTAGCGTTAGGTTTAGGTTTAGGGTTAGGGTTAGGGTTAGGGTTTGGTTTGCGTTAAGGTTAGGGTGAGGGTTAGGTTTAGGGTTAGGTTCGCGTTGGGTTATGGTTAGGATTAGGGTTAGGGTTAGGGTAAGAGTTAAGGTTAGGGTTTGATTTGCGTTAGGGTTAGGTTTCGGGTTAGGGTTAAGGTTAGGTTTGCGTTATGGTTATGGTAAGGCTTTGTTTTAGGGTTAGGGTTAGGATTAGGGTTTTCGTTATGGTTAGGGGTTAGGGGTTTTGTTAGGTTTAGTTTTAGGTTTAGCGTTAGGGTTTTATGATTAGGGTTAGGGTTACGGTTAGGGTTAGTTTTACGGTTAGGGTTTAGGGTTTGTGTTAGGTTTAGGTTTAGACTTAGGGTTAGGTTTTGGGTTAAGGTTAGGTGTGCGTTAGTGTTAGGGTTTGGGTTAAGGTTTGGGTTGGGTTAGGGTTATGTTTTCGTTAGGGTTAGGTTTCGGGTTAGGTTTAGAGTTAGGGTTAGGGTTAGGTTTAGGGTTAGGTTTGCGTTAAGAATAGGGTTAGGGTGAGGTTTGCGATAGGGTTAGGATTATGGTTAGGTTTGCATTAGGTTTAGGGTTAGTGTTAGGTTTGGGTTAGGGTTAGGGTTAGGGTTAGTGTTAGGGTTAGGTTTAAGTTTAGTGTTAGGGATAGTTTTGTGTTAGGTTTAGAGTTAGGGTTAGGTTTAGGGTTAGGGTTAGGGTTATGGTTAGGTTTGCGTTAGGGTTAGGGTTAGGGTTACGGTTAGGGTTAGGTTTGCGTTAAGGTTATGTTTAGGGTTATGGTTATGGTTATGGTTAGGGTTAGGGTTAGGGTTGCGTAAGGGTTATGGTTAGGGTTAGGGTTAGGTTTAGGGTTAGGGTAAAGTTTAGGGTTTGTGTCCGGGTTTAGGGATGGTGTTAGGTTTAGGGTTAGTGATTTTGGTAGGGTTAGGGTAAGGTTTAGTGTTACGGTAAATGTTAGGGTTAGGGTTAGTATTAGGGTTCGAGTTAGGATTAGGGTTAAGTTAAGGTTAGGGTTAGGGTTAGGGTTAGGTTAAAATTTAGGTTAGCGTTAGGGTAAGGGTTAGGTTTACTGTTAGGGTTAGGTTTTAGGGTTAAGGTTAGGATTAGGGTTAGGGTTAGGGATAGGGATTAGGTTCAGAGTTAGAATTTAGGGTTAGGTTTAGGGTTAGGGTTTCGGTTTAATGTTAGGGTTAGGGTTAAAGTTAGGGTTTATGGTTCGGTTTAGGGTTAGGTGTAGGGTAAGTGTAAGGGTTAGTGTTTGGGTAAATGTTAGGGTTATGGTTAATGTTAGGTTTCGTGTTAGGTTTAGGGTTAGTTTAGCGTTACGGTTAGGGTTAGGATTAGGGTTAGGGTTAGGGTTAGGGTTAGGGATAGAGTTAGGGTTAGCGTTAGGTTAGCGTTAGGGTTTCGGTTAGGGTTATGATTAGGGTTAGGGATAGAGTTAGGGTTAGCGTTAGGTTAGCGTTAGGGTTTGGGTTAGGTTTAGGTTTAGAGTTAGGGTTAGGTTTTGGGTTAAGGTTAGGTTTGCGTTAGTGTTAGGGTTTGGGTTAAGGTTTGGGTTGGGTTAGGGTTATGTTTTCGTTAAGGTTAGGTTTCGGGTTAGGTTTAGAGTTAGGGTTAGGGTTAGGTTTAGGGTTAGGTTTGCGTTAGGAATAGGCTTAGGGTGAGGTTTGCAATAGGGTTAGGATTGGGGTTAGGTTTGCATTAGGTTTAGGGTTAGTGTTAGGTTCGGGTTAGGGTTAGGGTTAGGGTTAGTGTTAGGGTTAGGTTTAAGTTTAGTGTTAGGGATAGTTTTGTGTTAGGTTTAGAGTTAGGGTTAGGTTTAGGATTAGGGTTAGGGTTAGGGTTAGGGTTAGGGATAGAGTTAGGGTTAGCGTTAGGTTAGCGTTAGGGTTTCGGTTAGGGTTATGTTTTAGGGTTAGGGTAAGGTTTAGGGTTAGGTTTCGGCTTTAAGGATGGGGTTAGGTTTAGATTTAGGGATAGTGGTAGGGTTAGGGTAAGGTTTAGTGTTAGGGTAAATGTTAGGGTTAGGGTTAGTATTAGGGTTAGTGTTAGGATTAGGTTTAGGTTAGTGTTAGGGTTAGTGTTAGGGTTAGGGTTAGGGTTAGGGTTAGTTTTTAGGGT
>NC_142514.1:98720000-98735000 GCF_057876585.1 Rhinolophus sinicus | reverse complement strand
GTTAGGTTTACATTTGCTTTAGGGTTAGGGTTAGGTTTAGGTTTAGGGTTAGGTTTAGGGTTAGGGTTAGGGTAGGTTTGCGTTAGGGTTAGGGTTAGGGTTAGTTTTAGGGTTAGGGTTAGGTTTGCGTTAGGGTTAGGGTTATGGTTAGGGTTAGGGTTAGGGTTAGGTTTGCGTTAGGGTTAGGGTTAGTGTTAGGTTCGGGTTAGGGTTATGGTTAGGGTTGGGGTTACGTTTAGGGTTTAGGGTTAGGGTTAGGGTTAGTGTTAGGGTTAGGGTTAGGTTTTCGTTAGGGTTACGGTTACGGTTAGGGTTAAATTTAGGGTTCGTTTGCGTTAAGGTTATGTTTAGGGTTATGGTTAGGGTTAGGGTTGGGATAAGGGTTAGGTTTGTGTTAGGGTTAGGGTTAGGGTTAGGGTTAGGTTTAGGTTTAGGGTTAGGTTTAGGGTTAGGGTTAGGTTTGCGTTCGGGTTAGGTTTAGGGTTAGGGTTAGGGTTAGGGTTAGGTTTTCGTTAGGGTTAGGAATAGGGTTACAGTTAGGGTTAGGGTTTATGTTTAGGGTTAGGGTTAGGGTTAGGGTTAGGCTGAGGTTTAGGTTTGCGTTAGGGTTAGGGTTAGGGTTAGGGTTACGGTTAGGTTTTAGGGTTAAAGTTAGGATTAGGGTTAGGGTTAGGGTTAGGATTAGGTTTACAGTTAGGATTTAGCGTTAGGGTTAGGGTTAGGGTTAGGGTTAGAGTAAGGATTAGGGTAGGGTTAGGGTAAATGTTAGGGTTAGGGTTTGGGTTATGGTTACGATTAGGGTTAGCTTTGCCTTATGGTTAGGTTTAGGGTTCGGGTTAGGTTTAGGTTTCCGTTAGGTTTAGGTTTAGGTTTAGGTTTAGAGTTAGGGTTAGGGTTAGGGTTAGGGTTAGGTTTCCGTTAGGGTTAGTGTTAGTGTTAGGGTTAGGGTTATGGTTAGGTTTGTGTTAGGTTTAGTATTAGGTTTAAGTTTGCGTTGGGGTTAGTGTTAGGGTTAGGTTTATGTTTAGGGTAAGGGTTAGGTTTGCGTTAGGGTTAGGGTTAGGGTTAGGGTTAGGGTTATTGTTAGGTTTGCGTTAGGTTAGGGTTATGGTTAGTGTTAGGGTTAGGTTTAGGTTTGCGTTATTGTTAGGGTTAGGGTTAGGGTTAGGGTTAGGTTTAGGTTTGCGTTAGGGTTAGGGTTAGGGGTAGGGTTAGGGTTAGGGTTACCGTTAGGGTTTAGGGTGTGCATTAAGTTTAGGGTTAGGGTTAGGTTTAGGGTTAGGGTTAGGTTTGCTTTAAGTTTAAGTTTAGGGTTATGGATAGGGTTAGGTTTAGGGTTAGGATTAGGTTTGCTTTAGGGTTAGGGTTAGGGTTAGGTTTAGGGTTCGGTTAGGGTTAGGGTTAGGGTTATGTTTAGATTTGCGTTAGGGTAACGGTTAGGGTTAGGGTTAGGGTTAGGTTTGCGTTAGGGGTAGGGTTAGGGTTAGGGTTAGAATTAGGGTTCGGGTTAGGTTTAGGGTTAGGGATAGGGTTAAGTTTGCGTTAGCGTTAGGGTTAGTGTTAGGTTCGGGTTAGGGTTAGGGTTATCGTTAGGGTTACGTTTGCTTTAGGTTAGTGTTAGGTTTAGAGATAGGGTTAGGGTTTAGCTTTATGGTTAGGTTTAGGGTTAGGGTTAGGTTTGCGTTATGGTTAGTGTTAGGGTTACGGTTAGGTTTAGGGTTAGGTTTGTGTTAGGGTTAGGATTAGGTTTATATTTGCGTTGGGGTTAAGGTTAGGGTTAGGTTTAGGGTTAGGATTAAAGTTAGGTTTGCTATAGGGTTAGGGTTAGGGTTAGGGTTAGGGTTAACGTTAGGTTTGCGTTAGGGTTAGGTTTTTGGTTATTGTTAGGGTTAGGGTTAGGGTTAGGTTTGCGTTATTGTTAGGGTTAGGATTAGGGTTAGTGTTAGGGTTAGGGTTAGGGTGAGGTTTGCGTTAGGGTTAGGGTTAGGGTTAGAGTTAGACTTAGTCTTAGCGTTAGGGTTAGGGTTAGGCTTAGGTTTGCGTTAGGGTTAGTGTTAGGGTTAGGTTTGCGTTAGGCATAGGGTTAGGGTTAGGGTTAGGGTTACGTTTGCTTTAGGGTTAGTGTTAGGGTTAGAGTTAGGGTTAGGGTATAGGTTTAGGGTTAATGTTAGGGTTAGGGTTGGCGTTAGGGTTACGTTTGCGTTAGGGTTAGTGTTAGGTTTAGAGTTAGGGTTAGGGTTTATGTTTAGGGTTAGCGTTAGCGTTAGGGTTTCATGGTTACGGTTAGGGTTAGGGTTAGGGTTAGGATTAGCTTTAGGGTTAGGTTTTAAGGTTAGGTTTAGGGTTAGGGTTAGGGTTAGGTTTAATTTATGGTTAGGTTAGTGTTAGGTTTAGGGTTAGGGTTAGTGTTAGGGTTAGGTTTTCGTTAGGTTTAGGGTTAGGGTTAGGTTTAGGTTTAGGGTTATATTTATGGTTATGGTTACGGTTAGGTTTGCGTTAGGGTTAGGGTTAGTGTTAGGGTTAGGTTTAGAGTTAAGGTTAGGTTTACATTTGCTTTAGGGTTAGGGTTAGGTTTAGGTTTAGGGTTAGGTTTAGGGTTAGGGTTAGGGTTAGGTTTGCGTTAGGGTTAGGGTTAGGGTTAGTGTTAGGGTTAGGGTTAGGTTTGCGTTAGGGTTAGGGTTATGGTTAGGGTTAGGGTTAGGGTTACTTTTGCGTTATGGTTAGTGTTAGGGTTAGGTTTGCGTTAGGGTTAGGGTTAGTGTTAGGTTCGTGTTAGGGTTAGGGTTAGGGTTATGGTTAGGGTTAGGTTTAGGGTTAGGTTTAGGGTTAGGGTTAGGTTTGTGTTCGGGTTAGGTTTAGGGTTAGGGTTAGGGTTAGGGTTAGGGTTACGTTTGCGTTAGGGTTAGGGATAGGGTTACAGTTAGGGTTAGGGTTTATGTTTAGGGTTAGGGTTAGGGTTAGGCTTAGGTTTAGGTTTGCGTTAGGGTTAGGGTTAGGGTTAGGGTTAGGGTTAGGTTTTAAGGTTAAAGTTAGGATTAGGGTTAGGGTTAGGGTTAGGATTAGGTTTACACTTAGGATTTAGGGTTAGGGTTAGGGTTAGGGTTAGGGTAAGGATTAGGGTTAGGGTTAGTGTAAATGTTAGGGTTAGGGTTTGGGTTATGGTTACGATTAGGGTGAGCTTTGTCTTAAGGTTAGGTTTAGGGTTAGGGTTAGGTTTAGGTTTCCGTTAGGTTTAGTTTTAGGTTTAGGTTTAGAGTTAGGGTTAGGGTTAGTGTTAGGGTTAGGTTTGCGTTAGGGTTAGTGTTAGTGTTAGGTTTAGGGTTAGGGTTAGGGTTAGGTTTATGGTTAGGGTAAGTGTTAGGTTTGCGTTATGGTTAGGGTTAGGGTTAGGGTTAGGGTTATTGTTAGGTTTGCGTTAGGTTAGGGTTATGGTTAGTGTTAGTGTTAGGTTTAGGTTTGCGTTATTGTTAGGGTTAGGGTTAGGGTTAGGGTTAGGTTTAGGTTTGCGTTAGGGATAGGGTTAGGGGTAGGGTTAGGGTTAGGGTTACGGTTAGGGTTTGGGGTGTGGGTTAAGGTTAGGGTTAGTGTTAGGTTTAGGGTTAGGTTTAGGTTTGCGTTAGATTTGGGTTAGAGTTAGGGTTAGGGTTAGGGTTAGGTTTGCTTTAAGTTTATGTTTAGGGTTATAAATAGGGTTAGGTTTAGGGTTAGGGTTAGGTTTGCTTTAGGGTTAGAGTTAGGGTTAGGTTTAGGGTTCGGTTAGGGTTAGGGTTATGTTTAGATTTGCGTTAGGGTAACGGTTAGGGTTAGGGTTAGGGTTATGTTTGCGTTAGGGGTAGGGTTAGGGTTAGGGTTAGAATTAGGGTTACGTTTGCTTTAGGGTTAGTGTTAGGTTTAGAGTTAGGGTTAGGGTTTAGCTTTATGGTTAGGTTTAGGGTTAGGGTTAGGTTTAGGTTTCAGTTAGGTTTAGGTTTAGGGTAGGGTTTAGAATCAGAGTTAGGGTTAGGGTTAGGGTTAGGTTTGTGTTATGGTTAGGATTAGGTTAATACTTGCGTTGGGGTTAAGGTTAGTGTTAGGTTTAGGGTTAGGATTAAGGTAGGTTTGCTATAGTGTTAGAGTTAGGGTTAGGGTTAGGGTTAACGTTAGGTTTGCGTTAGGGTTAGGTTTTTGGTTAGTGTTAGGGTTAGGGTTAGGTTTAGGTTTGCGTTATTGTTAGGGCTAGGGTTAGGGTTAGTGTTAGGGTTAGGGTTAGGTTGAGGTTTGCGTTAGGGTTAGGGTTAGGGTTAGAGTTAGACTTAGTCTTATCGTTAGGGTTAGGGTTAGGGTTAGGTTTGCGTTAGGGTTAGTGTTAGGGTTAGGTTTGCGTTAGGAATTGGGTTAGGGTTAGGGTTAGGGTTACGTTTGCTTTAGGTTTAGTGTTAGGGTTAGAGTTAGGGTTAGGGTATAGGTTTAGGGTTAAGGTTAGGTTTAGGGTTAGCGTTAGGGTTTCATGGTTAGGGTTTGGGTTAGGGTTAGTGTTAGCTTTAGTGTTAGGGTTTAAGGATAGGGTTAGGGTTAGGTTTAGGTTTAAGTTAGGGTTAGGTTAGGGATAGGTTTAGGGTTAGGGTTAGCATTAGGTTTAGTTTGCGTTAGCGTTAGGTTTAGGGTTAGGGTTAGATTTGCCTCAAGGTTAGGTTTAGGGTTAGGGTTAGGGTTAGGGTTAGGGTTAGGTTTGCGTTAGCGTTTGGTTTAGGGTTAGGGTTAGGGTTAGGATTAGGGTTAGGGTTTAGTGTTAGTGTTAGGGTTAGGGTTAGGTTTGGCGTTAAGTTTAGGTTTGCATTAGTGTTAGGGTTAGGGTTAATGTTAGGGTTAGGGTTAGGTTTAGGTTTGCGTTAGGGTTACGTTTAGGGTTAGGATTAGAGTTAGGGTTAGGGTTAGGGTTAGTGTTAGGTTTGCTTTAGGGTTAGGGTAGGGTTAGGGATAGGGTTAGGGTTAGGTTTATGGTTAGGTTTGCGTTAGGGTTAGGGTTTGGGTTAGGTTTATGTTTAGGGTTAGGTTTGCGTTAGGGTTATGGTAAAGTTTAGGTTTAGGGGTAGGGTTAGGATTAGGGTTATGGTTAGGGTTAGGGGTTAGGGTTTAGGTTAGGGTCGTTTTAGGGTTAGCGTTAGGGTTTTATGATTAAGGTTAGGGTTAGGGTTAGGGGAAGCTTTAGGGTTAGGGTTTAGGGTTTAGGTTAAGGTTAGGGTTAGGGTTAGGGTTAGGTTTGGGGTTAAGTTTAGGTTTGCGTTATTGTTAGGGTTAGGGTTAATGTTAGGGTTAGGGTTAGGTTTAGGGTTAGGTTTAGAGTTAGGGATAGGGTTAGGGTTAGGTTTAGGGTTAGGTTTGCGTTAGGGTTAGGGTTTGGGTTAGGTTTATGTTTACGGTTAGGTTTGCGTTAGGGTTAGGGTTAGGGTTACGTTCGGGTTATGGTTAGGCTTAAGGTTAGGGTTAGGGTTAGGTTTGCGTTAGGGTTAGGGTTAGGGTTATGGTTAGGGTTAGGGTTAGGTTTGCGTTAGGGTTAGGGTTAGGAATAGGGATAGGGTTAAGGTGAGTGTTAGGGTTAGGGTTAGCGTTAGGATTGCGTTGGGGTTAGGGTTAGTGTTAGGGTTAGGGTTAGGGTTAATGTTAGGGTTAGTGTTAGGGATAGGTTTGCGTTAGGTTTAGGGTTAGGGTTACGTTTTGGGTTAGGGTTAGGGTTAGGGTTACGGTTAGGGTTAGGGTTAGGGTTAGGGTTAGGGTTAGGTTTGCGTTAGGGTTAGGGTTAGGGTTAGGGTTAGGGTTAGGTTTGCGTTAAGGTTAGGTTTAGTTTAGGGTTAGGGTTAGGTTTGCGTTTAGGATAGGGTTAGGGTTAGCGTTAGGGTTACGTTTGCGTTAGGGTTAGAGTTAGGTTTAGAGTTATGGTTAGGGTTTAGATGTAGGATTAGGGTTAGGGTTAGGGTTAGCGTTATGGTTTCATGGTTAGGGATAGGGTTAGAGTTAGGGTTAGCTTTCTAGTTAGGGTTTAAGGTTAAGGTTAGGGTTAGGGTGAGGTTTAGGGTTAGGGTTAGCGTTAGGGTTAGGGTTAGGGTTAGGGTTAGATTAGCGTTAGGGTTAGGTTAAGGGTTAGGGTTAAGGTTAGGTTTGCGTTAGGGATAGTGTTATGGTTAGCGTTAGGGTTACGTTTGCGTTAGGGTTAGTGTTAGGTTTAGAGTTTAGGTTACGGTTTAGGTTTAGGGTAGGGTTAGGGTTAGGTTTAAGTTAGGGTTAGGTTAGGGATAGGTTTAAGTTAGATTTAGGTTAAGGTTAGGTTTAGGGATAGGGTTAGCTTTAAGTTTAGGTTTGCGTTAGTGTTAGGTTTAGGGTTAGTGTTAGGGTTAGAGTTAGGGTTAGGGTTTAGCTTTATGGTTAGGTTTAGGGTTAGGGTTAGGTTTAGGTTTCAGTTAGGTTTAGGTTTAGGGTAGGGTTTAGAATCAGAGTTAGGGTTAGGTTTAGGGTTAGGTTTGCGTTAGGGTTAGTGTTAGGGTTACGGTTAGGGTTAGGGTTAGGTTTGTGTTAGGGTTAGGATTAGGTTAATATTTGCGTTGGGGTTAACGTTAGCGTTAGGTTTAGGGTTAGGATTAAGGTTAGGTTTGCTATAGTGTTAGGGTTAGGGTTAGGGTTAGGGTTAACGTTAGGTTTGCGTTAGGGTTAGGTTTTTGGTTAGTGTTAGGGTTAGGGTTAGGTTTAGGTTTGCGTTATTGTTAGGGTTAGGGTTAGGGTTAGTGTTAGGGTTAGGGTTAGGTTGAGGTTTGCGTTAGGGTTAGGGTTAGGGTTAGAGTTAGACTTAGTCTTAGCGTTAGGGTTAGGGTTAGGGTTAGGTTTGCGTTAGGGTTAGTGTTAGGGTTAGGTTTGCGTTAGGGATTGGGTTAGGGTTAGGGTTAGGGTTACGTTTGCTTTAGGGTTAGTGTTAGGGTTAGAGTTAGGGTTAGGGTATAGGTTTAGGGTTAAGGTTAGGTTTAGGGTTAGCGTTAGGGTTTCATGGTTAGGGTTTGGGTTAGGGTTAGTGTTAGCTTTAGTGTTAGGTTTTAAGGATAGGGTTAGGGTTAGGTTTAGGTTTAAGTTAGGGTTAGGTTAGGGATAGTTTTAGGGTTAGGGTTAGCATTAGGTTTAGTTTGCGTTAGCGTTAGGTTTAGGGTTAGGGTTAGATTTGCCTTAAGGTTAGGTTTAGGGTTAGGGTTAGGGTTAGGGTTAGGGTTAGGTTTGCGTTAGCGTTTGGTTTAGGGTTAGGGTTAGGGTTAGGATTAGGGTTAGGGTTTAGTGTTAGGGTTAGGGTTAGGGTTAGGTTTGGCGTTAAGTTTAGGTTTGCATTAGTGTTAGGGTTAGGGTTAATGTTAGGGTTAGGGTTAGGTTTAGGTTTGCGTTAGGGTTACGTTTAGGGTTAGGATTAGAGTTAGGGTTAGGGTTAGGGTTAGTGTTAGGTTTGCGTTAGGGTTAGGGTAGGGTTAGGGATAGGGTTAGGGTTAGGTTTATGGTTAGGTTTGCGTTAGGGTTAGGGTTTGGGTTAGGTTTATGTTTAGGGTTAGGTTTGCGTTAGGGTTATGGTAAAGTTTAGGTTTAGGGGTAGGGTTAGGATTAGGGTTATGGTTAGGGTTAGGGGTTAGGGTTTAGGTTAGGGTCGTTTTAGGGTTAGCGTTAGGGTTTTATGATTAAGGTTAGGGTTAGGGTTAGGGGAAGCTTTAGGGTTAGGGTTTAGGGTTTAGGTTAAGGTTAGGGTTAGGGTTAGGGTTAGGTTTGGGGTTAAGTTTAGGTTTGCGTTATTGTTAGGGTTAGGGTTAATGTTAGGGTTAGGGTTAGGTTTAGGGTTAGGTTTAGAGTTAGGGATAGGGTTAGGGTTAGGTTTAGGGTTAGGTTTGCGTTAGGGTTAGGGTTTGGGTTAGGTTTATGTTTACGGTTAGGTTTGCGTTAGGGTTAGGGTTAGGGTTACGTTCAGGTTATGGTTAGGCTTAAGGTTAGGGTTAGGGTTAGGTTTGCGTTAGGGTTAGGGTTAGGGTTATGGTTAGGGTTAGGGTTAGGTTTGCGTTAGGGTTAGGGTTAGGAATAGGGATAGGGTTAAGGTGAGTGTTAGGGTTAGGGTTAGCGTTAGGATTGCGTTGGGGTTAGGGTTAGTGTTAGGGTTAGGGTTAGGGTTAATGTTAGGGTTAGTGTTAGGGATAGGTTTGCGTTAGGTTTAGGGTTAGGGTTACGTTTTGGGTTAGGGTTAGGGTTAGGGTTACGGTTAGGGTTAGGGTTAGGGTTAGGTTTGCGTTAGTGTTAGGGTTAGGGTTGGGGTAGGGTTAGGGTTAGGTTTGCGTTAAGTTTAGGTTTAGGTTTAGGGTTAGGGTTAGGTTTGCGTTTAGGATAGGGTTAGGGTTAGCGTTAGGGTTACGTTTGCGTTAGGGTTAGAGTTAGGTTTAGAGTTATGGTTAGGGTTTAGGTGTAGGATTAGGGTTAGGGTTAGGGTTAGCGTTATGGTTTCATGGTTAGGGATAGGGTTAGAGTTAGGGTTAGCTTTATAGTTAGGGTTTAAGGTTAAGGTTAGGGTTAGGGTGAGGTTTAGGGTTAGGGTTAGCGTTAGGGTTAGGGTTAGGGTTAGGGTTAGATTAGCGTTAGGGTTAGGTTAAGGGTTAGGGTTAAGGTTAGGTTTGCGTTAGGGATAGTGTTATGTTTAGCGTTAGGGTTACGTTTGCGTTAGGGTTAGTGTTAGGTTTAGAGTTTAGTTTACGGTTTAGGTTTAAGGTAGGGTTAGGGTTAGGTTTAAGTTAGGGTTAGGTTAGGGATAGGTTTAAGTTAGATTTAGGTTAAGGTTAGGTTTAGGGATAGGGTTAGCTTTAAGTTTAGGTTTGCGTTAGTGTTAGGTTTAGGGTTAGTGTTAGGGTTAGAGTTAGGGTTAGGGTTATGTTTGCGTTAAGGTTAGGGTTAGGGTTAGGGTTAGGTTTGCGTTAGGGTTATGGTTAGGGTTAGGGTTAGGGTAAGAGTTAAAGTTAGGGTTAGATTTGCGTTAGGGTTATGTTTAGGGTTAGCGTTAAGGTTAGGTTTGCGTTAGGGTTATGGTAAGGCTTTGTTTTAGGGTTAGGGTTAGGATTAGGTTTATCGTTATGGTTAGGATTTAGGGTTTTTGTTAGGGTTAGTTTTATGTTTAGCCTTAGGGTTTTATGATTAGGGTTAGGGTTAGGGTTAGTGTTAGCTTTAGGTTAGGGTTTAGGGTTTGGGTTAGGTTTAGGGTTAGAGTTAGGGTTAACTTTAGGTTTAAGGTTAGGTTTGCGTTAATGTTTGGGTTTGGGTTAATGTTTGGGTTGGGTTAGGGTTAGGTTTGCGTTAGGGTTACGTTTCGGGTTAGGTTTAGAGTTCGGGTAGGGTTAGGGTTAAGGTTAGTTTTGCATTAGGTATAGGGTTAGGGTTAGGTTTGCGATACGATTAGAATTAGGGTTAGGTTTGCGTTAGGTTTAGGGTTAGGGTTAGGTTTGGGTTAGGGTTAGGGTTAGGGTTAGGGTTAAGTTTAGGGTTAGGGATAGGTTTGTGTTAGGTTTAATTTTAGGGTTAGGGTTAGGGTTAGGGTTAGGGTTAGGTGTGCATTAAGGTTAGGTTTAGGGTTATGGTTATGGTTAGGGTTAGGGTTAGGGTTAGGTTTGCGTTAGGGTTAGGGTTAGGGTTAGGGTTACGTTTAGTGTTAGGTTTAGGGTTAGGTTTAGGGTTAGGTTTGCGTTTGTGTTAGGTTAGGGTTAGGGTTATGGTTAGGGTTAGGGTTAGGTTTGCGTTAGGGTTAGGGTTAGGGTTAAGTTAGGGTTAGGGTTATGGTTCGGGTTAGTGTAAAGTTTAGGGTTAGAGTTAAGTTTAGAGTTAGATTTGCGTTAGCGTTAGGGTTAGGGTTAGGGTTAGGTTACGTTTGCGTTAGGGTTATGGTAAGCGTAAGGTTTAGGGTTAGGGTTAGGGTTAGGGTTAGTGTTAGGGTCAGGGTTAGGTTTGAGATAGGGTTAGGGTTATGGTTCGGGTTAGGGTTAGGTTTGCGATAGGGTTAGGGTTAGGGTTAGGGTTATGGTTAGGGTTTAGGATTAGGGTTAGGGTTAGAATTAGTGTTAGGGTTCGGTTTGCGTCAGGGTTAGGGTTAGGGTTAGAGTTAGGGTTAGGGTTAGGTTTAGGGTTAGGGTTAGAGTTAGGTTTGCGTTAGGGTTAGTGTTAGGGTTAGGTTTGCATTAGGGATAGGGTTAGGGTTTGCGTTAGGGTTACGTTTACGTTAGGGTTAGTGGTAGGTTTAGAGTTAGGGTTAGGGTTTATGTTAGGGTTAGGGTAAGGGTTAGGGTTAGCGTTAGGGTTTCATGGTTAGGGTTAGGGTTAGGGTTTAAGGTTAGGGTTAGGGTTAGGGTTAGGTTTAATTTAGGATTATCTTAGTGTTAGGTTTAGGGTTAGGGTTAGCGTTAGGGTTAGGTTTGCGTTAGCGTTAAGGTTATGGTTAAGGTTATGGTTAGGGTTAGGGTTAGGGTTAGGGTTAGGTTAGCGTTACGGTTAGGCTTAGGGTTACGGTTAGGGTTAGGTTTGCGTTAGTGTTAGGGTTAGTGTTAGGGTTAGGTTTAGAGTTAAGGTTAGGTTTACATTTGCTTTCGGGTTAGGGTTAGGTTTAGGTTTAGGGTTAGGGTTAGGTATGCGTCAGGGTTATGGTTATGGTTATGGTTAGGGTGTGGGTTAGAGTTAAAGTTAGGGTTAGATTTGCGTTAGGGTTATGGTAAGGGTTAGGTTTAGGGTTAGAGTTAGGGTTAGGGTTAGGGTTAGTTTTGCATTAGGGTTAGGGTTAGGGTTATGGTTAGAGTTAGGGTTTAGGTTTTGGTTAGGGTTAGTTTAGGTTTAGCGTTAGGGATTTATGATTAGGGTTAGGATTAGGGTTAGGTTTAGCTTTAGGGATAGGGTTTAGGTTTTGGGTTTGTGTTAGGCTTAGGGTTAGGGTTAGGGTTAGCTTTAGAATTAGGATTTAGGGTTTGGGTTTGGGTTACGGTTAGGGTTAGGGTTAGGGTTAGGGTTACGATTTAGTGTTAGGGTTAGGGTTAGTGTTAGGATTTGGGTTAGATTTGCGTTAAGGTTAGGTTTAGGGTTATGGTTATGGTTAGGGTTAGGGTTAGGGTAGGTTTGCGTTAGGGGTAGGGTTAAGGTTAGGGTTAGGTTTAGGGTTAGGTTAAGGGTTAGGGTTAGGGTTAGGTTTGCGTTAGGGTTAGGGTTAGGGTTAGGGTTAGGGTTAGGGTTAGGTTTGCGTTAGGGTTAGGGTTAGGGTTAGGTTTGCGTTAGGGATAGGGTTAGGGTTAGGGTTAGGGTGACGTTTGCGTTAGGGTTAGTGTTAGGGTTAGAGTTAGGGGTAGGTTTTACGTTTAGGTTTATGGTTAGGGTTAGGGTTAGCGTTAGGGTTCCATTGTTACGGTTAGTGTTAGGGTTATGGTTAAAGTTAGCGTTAGGGTTAGGTTTGCGTTAGGGTTATGGTTATGGTTAGTGTTAGTTTAGGGTTAGAGTTATGTTTAGGGTTAGATTTGCGTTAGCGTTAGGGTTAGGGTTAGGGTTAGGGTTAAGTTTGCGTTAGGGTTAGGGTTAGGGTTAGGGTTAGGTTTAGGGTTAATGTTAGGTTTGCGTTAGGGTTTGGGTTAGGTTTATGGTTACGGTTAGGGTTTAGGGTTTTGGTTACGGTTAGTGTTAGGGTTATCGTTAGGGTTTTATGATTAGGGTTAGGGTTAGGGTTAGGTTTGCGTTAGGGTTAGGGTTAGGGCTAGTGATAGGGTTAGGCTTAGGTTTAGTGTCAGTTTTGCTTTAGGGTTAGGGTTTTGTTTAGGTTTATGGTTAGGGTTAGTTTTGCGATAGGGTTAGGTTTAGGTTTAGGTTTGCGTTAGATTTAGGGTTAGTGTTAGGTTCGGGTTCGGGTTAGGGTTAGGGTTAGGGTTAAGTTTGCGTTAGGGTTAGGGTTATGGTTAGGGTTACGTTTAGGGTTTAGGGTTAGGGTTAGGGTTAGGGTTACGGTTAGGGTTAGATTTAGGGTTGGTTTCTGTTAAGGTTAGGTTTAGGGTTATGGTTAGGGTTAGGGTTAGGTTTGCGTAATGGTTAGGTTTAGGGTTAGGGTTAGGATTAGGGTTGGGGTAAGGGTTAGGTTTGTGTTAGGGCTTGGGTTAGGGTTAGGTTTAGGGTTAGGGTTAGGGTTAGGGTTAGGTTTGCGTTATGGTTAGGTTTAGGGTTAGGGTTAGGATTAGGGTTGGGGTAAGGGTTAGGTTTGTGTGAGGGTTAGGGTTAGGGTTAGGTTTAGGGTTAGGGTTAGGGTTAGGGTTAGGTTTGCGTTATGGTTAGGTTTAGGGTTAGGGTTAGGGTTAGGGTTAGGTTTGCGTTAGGGTTAGGTTTAGGGTTAGAGTTAGGGATAGGGTTTAGGTTTAGGGTTAGGTTTAGGGTTAGGGTTAATGTTAGGGTTTCATGGTTAGGGTTAGGGTTAGGGTTAGGGTTAGCTTTAGTGTTAGGGTTTAAGGTTAGGGTTATGGTTATGGTTAGGTTTTAGTTAGGGTTATGTTAGGGTTAGGTTTAGCGTTAGGGCTAGCGTTGGGGTTAGGTTTGCGTTAGAGTTAGGTTTAGGGTTAGGGTTAGAGTTAGGATTGCGTTAAGGTTAGGGTTAGGGTTAGGGTTAGGTTTAGGGTTAGGGTTATGGTTAAGTTTGCGTTAGGGTTAGGGTTAGTGTTAGGTTTAGTTTTAGGGTTATGGTTGTGGTTATGTGTATGGTTAGGTTTGCGTTAGGGTTAGGGTTAGGGTTAGGGTTAGTGTTAGGGTTAGGGTTAGGGTGAGGTTTGCGTTAGGGTTAGGGTTAGGGTTAGAGTTAGACTTAGTCTTAGCGTTAGGGTTAGTGTTAGGGTTAGGTTTGCGTTAGTGTTAGTGTTAGGGTTAGGTTTGCGTTAGGCATAGGATTAGGGTTAGGGTTAGGGTTACGTTTGCTTTAGGGTTAGTGTTAGGGTTAGAGTTAGGGTTAGGGTATAGGTTTAGGGTTAAGGTTAGGGTTAGGGTTGGCGTTAGGGTTACGTTTGCGTTAGGGTTAGTGTTAGGTTTAGAGTTAGGTTTAGGGTTTATGTTTAGGGTTAGGGATAGCGTTAGGGTTTCATGCTTACGGTTAGGGTTAGGGTTAGGGTTAGGATTAGCTTTAGGGTTAGGGTTTAAGGTTAGGTTTAGGGTTAGGGTTAGGGTTAGGTTTAATTTATGGTTAGGTTAGTGTTAGGTTTAGGGTTAGGGTTAGTGTTAGGTTTAGGTTTTCGTTAGGTTTAGGGTTAGGGTTAGGTTTAGGTTTAGGGTTAGGTTTAGGGTTAGGGTTAGGGTTAGGTTTGCGTTAGGGTTAGGGTTAGGGTTAGTGTTAGGGTTAGGGTTAGGTTTGCGTTAGGGTTAGGGTTAGGGTTATGGTTAGGGTTAGGGTTAGGTTTGCGTTAGGGTTAGGGTTAGGGTTAAGTTAGGGTTAGGGTTATGGTTCGGGTTAGTGTAAAGTTTAGGGTTAGAGTTAAGTTTAGAGTTAGATTTGCGTTAGCGTTAGGGTTAGGGTTAGGGTTAGGTTACGTTTGCGTTAGGGTTATGGTAAGCGTAAGGTTTAGGGTTAGGGTTAGGGTTAGGGTTAGTGTTAGGGTCAGGGTTAGGTTTGAGATAGGGTTAGGGTTATGGTTCGGGTTAGGGTTAGGTTTGCGATAGGGTTAGGGTTAGGGTTAGGGTTATGGTTAGGGTTTAGGATTAGGGTTAGGGTTAGAATTAGTGTTAGGGTTCGGTTTGAGTCAGGGTTAGGGTTAGGGTTAGAGTTAGGGTTAGGGTTAGGTTTAGGGTTAGGGTTAGAGTTAGGTTTGCGTTAGGGTTAGTGTTAGGGTTAGGTTTGCATTAGGGATAGGGTTAGGGTTTGCGTTAGGGTTACGTTTACGTTAGGGTTAGTGGTAGGTTTAGAGTTAGGGTTAGGGTTTATGTTAGGGTTAGGGTAAGGGTTAGGGTTAGCGTTAGGGTTTCATGGTTAGGGTTAGGGTTAGGGTTTAAGGTTAGGGTTAGGGTTAGGGTTAGGTTTAATTTAGGATTATCTTAGTGTTAGGTTTAGGGTTAGGGTTAGCGTTAGGGTTAGGTTTGCGTTAGCGTTAAGGTTATGGTTAAGGTTATGGTTAGGGTTAGGGTTAGGGTTAGGGTTAGGTTAGCGTTACGGTTAGGCTTAGGGTTACGGTTAGGGTTAGGTTTGCGTTAGTGTTAGGGTTAGTGTTAGGGTTAGGTTTAGAGTTAAGGTTAGGTTTACATTTGCTTTCGGGTTAGGGTTAGGTTTAGGTTTAGGGTTAGGGTTAGGTATGCGTCAGGGTTATGGTTATGGTTATGGTTAGGGTGTGGGTTAGAGTTAAAGTTAGGGTTAGATTTGCGTTAGGGTTATGGTAAGGGTTAGGTTTAGGGTTAGAGTTAGGGTTAGGGTTAGGGTTAGTTTTGCATTAGGGTTAGGGTTAGGGTTATGGTTAGAGTTAGGGTTTAGGTTTTGGTTAGGGTTAGTTTAGGTTTAGCGTTAGGGATTTATGATTAGGGTTAGGATTAGGGTTAGGTTTAGCTTTAGGGATAGGGTTTAGGTTTTGGGTTTGTGTTAGGCTTAGGGTTAGGGTTAGGGTTAGCTTTAGAATTAGGATTTAGGGTTTGGGTTTGGGTTACGGTTAGGGTTAGGGTTAGGGTTAGGGTTACGATTTAGTGTTAGGGTTAGGGTTAGTGTTAGGATTTGGGTTAGATTTGCGTTAAGGTTAGGTTTAGGGTTATGGTTATGGTTAGGGTTAGGGTTAGGGTAGGTTTGCGTTAGGGGTAGGGTTAAGGTTAGGGTTAGGTTTAGGGTTAGGTTAAGGGTTAGGGTTAGGGTTAGGTTTGCGTTAGGGTTAGGGTTAGGGTTAGGGTTAGGGTTAGGGTTAGGTTTGCGTTAGGGTTAGGGTTAGGGTTAGGTTTGCGTTAGGGATAGGGTTAGGGTTAGGGTTAGGGTGACGTTTGCGTTAGGGTTAGTGTTAG
>NC_142514.1:98692500-98717500 GCF_057876585.1 Rhinolophus sinicus | reverse complement strand
TTAGGGATAGGGTTACAGTTAGGGTTAGGGTTTATGTTTAGGGTTAGGGTTAGGGTTAGGGTTAGGCTTAGATTTAGGTTTGCGTTAGGGTTAGGGTTAGGGTTAGGGTTAGGTTTTAATGTTAAAGTTAGGATTAGGGTTAGGGTTAGGGTTAGGATTAGGTTTACACTTAGGATTTAGGGTTAGGGTTAGGGTTAGGGTTAGGGTAAGGATTAGGGTTAGGGTTAGGGTAAATATTAGGGTTAGGGTTTGGTTATGGTTACGATTAGGGTTAGCTTTGCCTTATGGTTAGGTTTAGGGTTAGGGTTAGGTTTAGGTTTCCGTTAGGTTTAGTTTTAGGTTAAGGTTTAGAGTTAGGGTTAGGGTTAGGGTTAGGGTTAGGTTTGCGTTAGGGTTAGTGTTAGTGTTAGGTTTAGGGTTAGGGTTAGGGTTAGGTTTATGGTTAGGGTAAGGGTTAGGTTTGCGTTAGGGTTAGGGTTAGGGTTAGGGTTAGGGTTAGGGTTATTGTTAGGTTTGCGTTAGGTTAGGGTTATGGTTATTGTTAGTGTTAGGTTTAGGTTTGCGTTATTCTTAGGGTTAGGGTTAGGGTTAGGGTTAGGTTTAGGTTTGCGTTAGGGATAGGGTTAGGGGTAGGGTTAGGGTTAGGGTTACGGTTAGGGTTTAGGGTGTGGGTTAAGGTTAGGGTTAGTGTTAGGTTTAGGGTTAGGTTTAGGTTTGCGTTAGATTTGAGTTAGAGTTATGGTTAGGGTTAGGGTTAGGTTTGCTTTAAGTTTAAGTTTAGGGTTATGAATAGGGTTAGGTTTAGTTTTAGGGTTAGGTTTGCTTTAGGGTTATCGTTAGGGTTAGGTTTAGGGTTCGGTTAGGGTTAGGGTTAGGGTTATGTTTAGATTTGCGTTAGGGTAACGGTTAGGGTTAGGGTTAGGGTTATGTTTGCGTTAGGGGTAGGGTTAGGGTTAGGGTTAGAATCAGGGTTAGGGTTAGGTTTAGGGTTAGGGTTAGGGTTAGGTTTGCGTTAGGGTTAGGGTTAGTGTTAGGTTCGGGTTAGGGTTAGGGTTAGCCTTATGGTTACGTTTGCTTTAGGGTAGTGTTAGGTTTAGAGTTAGGGTTAGGGTTTACCTTTATGGTTAGGTTTAGGGTTAGGGTAAGGTTTAGGTTTCAGTTAGGTTTAGGTTTAGGGTAGGGTTTAGAATCAGAGTTAGAGTTAGGGTTAGGGTTAGGTTTGCGTTATCGTTAGTGTTAGGGTTACGGTTAGGGTTAGGGTTAGGTTTGTGTTAGGGTTAGGAATAGGTTAATATTTGCGTTGGGGTTAAGGTTAGGGTTAGGTTTAGGGTTAGGATTAAAGTTAGGTTTGCTATAGTGTTAGGGTTAGGGTTAACGTTAGGTTTGCGTTAGGGTTAGGTTTTTGGTTAGTGTTAGGGTTAGGGTTAGGTTTAGGTTTGCGTTATTGTTAGGGTTAGGGTTAGGGTTAGAGTTAGACTTAGTCTTAGCGTTAGGGTTAGGGTTAGGGTTAGGTTTGCGTTAGGGCTAATGTTAGGGTTAGGTTTGCGTTAGGGATTGGGTTAGGATTAGGGTTAGGGTTACGTTTGCTTTAGGGTTAGTGTTAGGGTTAGAGTTAGGGTTAGGGTATAGGTTTAGGGTTAAGGTTAGGGTTAGGGTTAGCGTTAGGGTTTCATGGTTACGGTTTGGGTTAGGGTTAGTGTTAGCTTTAGTGTTAGGGTTTAAGGATAGGGTTAGGGTTAGGTTTAGGTTTAAGTTAGGGTTAGGTTAGGGATAGGTTTAGGGTTAGGGTTAGCATTAGGTTTAGTTTGCGTTAGCGTTAGGTTTAGGGTTAGGGTTAGATTTGCCTTAAGGTTAGGTTTAGGGTTAGGGTTAGGATTAGGGTTAGGGTTAGGTTTGCGTTAGAATTTGGTTTAGGGTTAGGGTTAGGGTTAGGATTAGGGTTAGGGTTTAGGGTTAGGGTTAGGGTTAGCGTTAGGTTTGGGGTTAAGTTTAGGTTTGCATTAGTGTTAGGGTTAGGGTTAATGTTAGGGTTAGGGTTAGGTTTAGGTTTGCGTTAGGGTTACGTTTAGGGTTAGGATTAGAGTTAGGGTTAGGGTTAGGGTTAGTGTTAGGTTTGCGTTAGGGTTAGGGTAGGGTTAGGGATAGGGTTAGGTTTATGTTTAGGGTTAGGTTTGCGTTAGGGTTATGGTAAAGTTTAGGTTTAGGGTTAGGGTTAGGATTGGGTTATGGTTAGGGTTAGGGGTTAGGGTTTAGGTTAGGGTCGTTTTAGGGTTAGCGTTAGGGTTTTATGATTAAGGTTAGGGTTAGGGTTAGGGGAAGCTTTAGGGTTAGGGTTTAGGGTTTAGGTCAAGGTTAGGGTTAGGGTTAGGGTTAGGTTTGCGTTAGGTTTAGGGTTAGGGTTACGTTTTGGGTTAGGGTTAGGGTTAGGGTTAGGGTTAGGGTTAGGGTTAGGGTTAGGTTTGCGTTAGGGTTAGGGTTAGGGTTGGGGTTAGGGTTAGGGTTAGGTTTGCGTTAAGGTTAGGTTTAGGTTTAGGGTTAGGGTTAGGTTTGCGTTAGGGTTAGGGTAAGGGTTAGGTTTAGGTTTAGGTTTAGGGTTAGGGTTAGGGTTAGGGTTAGGGTTAGGTTTGCGTTAAGTTTAGGTTTAGGTTTAGGGTTAGGGTTAGGTTTGCGTTAGGGTTAGGGTAAGGGTTAGGTTTAGGTTTAGGTTTAGGGTTATGGTTAGGGTTAGAGTTAGGGTTAGGGTTAGGGTTAGGGTTTGGGTTAGTTTTAGGTTTGCGTTAGGGATAGGGTTAGGGTTAGGGTTAGGTTTACGTTTGCGTTAGGGATAGTGTTAGGGTTAGAGTTAGGGTTAGTGTTTAGGTTTAGTTTTAGGTTTAGGGTTAGCGTTAGGGTTAGGGTTAGAGTTAAGTTTAGGGTTAGATTTTCATTAGCTTTAGGTTTAGGTTTATGTTTGCGTTAGGGTTATGGTAAAGGTTAGGTTTAGGGTTAGGATTAGGTTTAGGGTTAGTTTTAGGTTTGCGTTAGTGTTAGGGGTAGGGTTAGGGTTTGCGTTAGGGTTAGGTTTAGGGTTAGGTTTTGAGTTAGTTATAAGGTTAGGGTTAGGGTTAGGGTTAGATTAGCGTTAGGGTTAGGTTAAGGGTTAGGGTTAAGGTTAGGTTTGCGTTAGGGATAGTGTTATGATTAGCGTTAGGGTTACGTTTGCGTTAGGGTTAGTGTTAGGTTTAGAGTTTAGGTTACGGTTTAGGTTTAGGGTAGGGTTATGGTTAGGTTTAAGTTAGGGTTAGGTTAGGGATAGGTTTAAGTTAGATTTAGGTTAAGGTTAGGTTTAGGGATAGGGTTAGCTTTAAGTTTAGGTTTGCGTTAGTGTTAGGTTTAGGGTTAGTGTTAGGGTTAGAGTTAGGGTTAGGGTTATAATTGCGGTAAGGTTAGGGTTAGGGTTAGGGTTAGGTTTGCGTTAGGGTTATGGTTAGGGTTAGGGTTAGGGTAATAGTTAAGGTTAGGGTTAGATTTGCGTTAGGGTTAGGTTTAGGGTTAGCGTTAAGGTTAGGTTTGCGTTAGGGTTATGGTAAGGCTTTGTTTTAGGGTTAGGGTTAGGATTAGGGTTATCGTTATGGTTAGGGGTTAGGATTTTTGTTAGGGTTAGTTTTATGGTTAGCCTTAGGGTTTTATGATTAGGGTTAGGGTTAGAGTTAGGGTTAGCTTTAGGTTTAAGGTTAGGTTTGCGTTAGTGTTTGGGTTTGGGTAAATGTTTGGGTTGGGTTAGGGTTAGGTTTGCGTTAGGGTTACGTTTCGGGTTAGGTTTAGAGTTCGGGTAGCGTTAGGGTTAAGGTTAGTTTTGCATTAGGTATAGGGTTAGGGTTAGGTTTGCGATACGGTTAGAATTAGGGTTAGGTTTGCGTTAGGTTTAGGGTTAGGGTTAGGTTTGGGTTAGGGTTAGGGTTAGGGTTAGGGTTAAGTTTAGGGTTAGGGATAGGTTTGTGTTAGGTTTAGTTTTAGGGTTAGGGTTAGGGTTAGGGTAAGGGTTAGGTGTGCATTAAGGTTAGGTTTAGGGTTATGGTTATGGTTAGGGTTAGGATTAGGGTTAGGTTTGCGTTAGGGTTAGGGTTAGGGTTAGGGTTACGTTTAGTGTTAGGTTTAGGGTTAGGTTTAGGGTTAGGTTTGCGTTTGTGTTAGGTTAGGGTTAGGGTTATGGTTAGGGTTAGGGTTAGGTTTGCGTTAGGGTTAGGGTTAGGGTTAAGTTAGGGTTAGGGTTATGGTTCGGGTTAGTGTAAAGTTTAGGGTTAGAGTTAAGTTTAGAGTTAGATTTGCGTTAGCGTTAGGGTTAGGGTTAGGGTTAGGTTACGTTTGCGTTAGGGTTATGGTAAGCGTAAAGTTTAGGGTTAGGGTTAGGGTTAGGGTTAGTGTTAGGGTCAGGGTTAGGTTTGAGATAGGGTTAGGGTTATGGTTCGGGTTAGGGTTAGGGTTAGGTTTGCGATAGGGTTAGGGTTAGGGTTAGGGTTAGGTTTATGGTTAGGGTTTAGGGTTAGGGTTTGGGTTAGAATTAGGGTTAGGGTTCGGTTTGCGTCTGGGTTAGGGTTAGGGTTAGAGTTAGGGTTAGGGTTAGGTTTAGGGTTAGGGTTAGAGTTAGGTTTGCGTTAGGGTAGTGTTAGGGTTAGGTTTGCATTAGGGATAGGGTTAGGGTTTGCGTTAGGGTTACGTTTACGTTAGGGTTAGTGGTAGGTTTAGAGTTAGGGTTAGGGTTTATGTTAGGGTTAGGGTAAGGGTTAGGGTTAGCGTTAGGGTTTCATGGTTAGGGTTAGGGTTAGGGTTTAAGGTTAGGGTTAGGGTTAGGTTTAATTTAGGATTAGGTTAGTGTTAGGTTTAGGGTTAGGGTTAGCGTTAGGGTTAGGTTTGCGTTAGCGTTAAGGTTATGGTTAGGGTTAGGGTTAGGGTTAGGTTAGCGTTACGGTTAGGCTTAGGGTTACGGTTAGGGTTATGTTTGCGTTAGGGTTAGGGTTAGGTTTAGGTTTAGGTTTAGGTTTAGGGTTATATTTATGGTTATGGTTACGGTTAGGTTTGCGTTAGGGTTAGGGTTAGTGTTAGGGTTAGGTTTAGAGTTAAGCTTAGGTTTACATTTGCTTTCGGGTTAGGGTTAGGTTTAGGTTTAGGGTTAGGGTTAGGTATGCGTCAGGGTTATGGTTATGGTTATGGTTACGGTGTGGGTTAGAGTTAAAGTTAGGGTTAGATTTGGGTTAGGGTTATGGTAAGGGTTAGGTTTAGGGTTAGAGTTAGGGTTACGGTTAGGGTTAGGTTTGCGTTAGGGTTAGGGTTAGGGTTATGGTTAGAGTTAGGGTTTAGGGTTTTGATTAGGGTTAGTTTAGGTTTAGCGTTAGGGATTTATGATTAGGGTTAGGATTAGGGTTAGGTTTAGCTTTAGGGATAGGGTTTAGGTTTTGGGTTTGTGTTAGGGTTAGGTTTAGTGTTAGGGTTAGCTTTAGAGTTAGGATTTAGGGTTTGGGTTTGTGTTAGGGTTAGGGTTAGGGTTAGGGTTAGGGTTTGGGTAGGGTTACGATTGCGTTAGGGTTAGTGTTAGGTTTAGAGTTAGGGTTACGGTTTAGTGTTAGGGTTAGGGTTAGGGTTCGGGTTAGCGTTAGGGTTTCATGGTTAGTGTTATGGTTAGGGTTAGCATTAGCTTTAGGTTTAGGGTTTAAGGTTAGGGTTAGGGTTCGGATTAGGGTTAGGGTTAGGGTTAAAGTTAGGGTTAGGTTTAGGGTTATGGTTAGGTATTCATTAGGGTTAGTGTTAGGGTTAGGTTTGCGTTAGGGTTAGGGTTAGGTATAGGGTTAGGATTAGGGTTAGGTTTGCGTTAGGTTTAGGGTTATGGTTAGGTTCGTGTTATGGTTAGGGTTACGGTTAGGGTTAAGGATAAGTTTGCGATAGGATTAGGGTTAGGGTTATGGTTTGGGTTAGGGTTAGGTTTGTTAGGGTTAGGGTTAGGGTTAGGGATAGGGTTAGGGTTAGGGTTAGGTTTGCGTTAGGGTTAGGGTTAGGATTAGTGTTATGGTTTGGGTTACGGTTAGGGTTTAGGTTTAGGGTAGGGTTAGGGTTACGGTTACGGTTAGGTTTGCGTCAGGGTTAGGGTTAGGGTTAGAGTTAGGGTTAGGGTTAGGTTTAGGGTTAGGGTTAGGGTTAGGTTTGCGTTAGGGTTAGTGTTAGGGTTAGGTTTGCGTTAGGGATAGTGTTAGGGTTAGCGTTAGGGTTACGTTTGCGTTAGGGATTGTGTTAGGTTTAGAGTTAGGGTTAGGGTTTATGTTTAGGGTTAGGGTTAGGGTTTGGGTTAGCGTTAATGTTTCATGGTTAGGGTTAGGGTTAGGGTTAGGGTTAGGATTAGCTTTTGGGTTAACGTTTAAGGTTAGGGTTAGGGTTAGGGTTAGGTTTAATTTAGGGTTAGGTTAGTGTTAGGTTTAGGGTTAGGGTTAGGGTTAGAGTTAGGGTTAGGTTTGCGTTAGCGTTAAGGTTATGGTTATGGTTAGGTTTAGGGTTTGGGTTAGGTTAGCGTTACGGTTAGGGTTAGGTTTAGGGTTAGGGTAGGTTTGCGTTAGGGTGAGGGTTAGGGTTAGGTTTAGGTTTAGTGTTATATTTATGGTTATGGTTACGGTTAGGTTTGCGTTAGGGTTAGCGTTAGGGTTAGGGTTAGGTTTAGAGTTAAGGTTAGGTTTACATTTGCTTTAGGGTTAGGGTTAGGTTTAGGTTTAGGGTTAGGGTTAGGTATGCGTTAGGGTAATGGTAAGGGTTAGGTTCAGGGTTAGGGTTTGGGTTATGTTTGCGTCCGGATTATGGTTATGGTTATGGTTAGGGTTAGGGTTAGAGTTACAGTTAGGGTTAGATTTGCATTAGGGTTATGGTAAGGGTTAGGTTTAGGGTTAGGGTTAGGGTTAGGGATAGGTTTAGGTTTGCGTTAGGGTTAGGGTTATGGTTAGGGTTAGGGGTTAGGGTTTTGGATAGGGTTAGTTTAGGGTTTGCGTTAGGGATTTATGATTAGTGTTAGGGTTAGTGTTAGGATTAGCTTTAGGGTTAGTTTTTAGGGTTTGTGTTTGTGTTAGGGTTAGGGTTAGGTTTAGGATTAGGGTTAGGGTTAGCTTTAGGGTTAGGGTTTAGGGTTTGGGTTTGTGTTAAGGTCAGGGTTAGGGTTAAGTTAGGGTTAGGGTAGGTTTAGTGTTAGGGTTAGGGTTAGGGTTAGAGTTAGGCTTAGGGTTTAGGGTTAGGGTTAGGATTTAGGGTTAGGTTTAGGGTTAGATTTATGTTAGGGTTAGGGTTTCATGGTTAGTGTTATGATTAGGGTTAGCGTTAGCTTTAGGGATAGTGTTTAAGTTTAGGGTTAGGGTTAGGGTTAGGTTTAGGGTTAGTTTTACGTTAGGGTTAGGGTTAGGTTTGCGATAGGGTTAGGATTAGGGTTAGGTTTGCGTTAGGTTTAGGGTTAGGGTTAGGTTCGGGTTATGGTTAGGATTACGGTTAGGGATAGGGATAGGTTTGCGATAGGAATAAGGTTAGGGTTATAGTTAGGGTTAGGGTTAGGTTAGCGTTACGGTTAGGGTTAGGGTTACGGTTAGGGTTAGGTTTGCGTTAGGGTTAGGGTTAGGTTTAGGTTTAGGTTTAGGGTTATATTTGTTGTTATGGTTACGGTTACGTTTGCGTTAGGGTTAGGGTTAATGTTAGGATTAGGTTTAGAGTTAAGGTTAGGTTTATATTAGATTTAGGGTTAGGGTTAGATTTAGGTTTAGGGTTAGGGTTAGGTATGCGTCAGGGTTATGGTTATGGTTACGGTTAGGGTTAGGGTTAGAGTTAAAGTTAGGGTTAGATTTGCGTTAGGGTTATGGTAAGGGTTAGGTTTAGGGTTAGAGTTAGGGTTAGGGTTAGGGTTAGGTTTGCGTTAGGGTTAGGGTTATGGTTAGGGTAAGGGTTTAGGGTTTTGGTTAGGGTTAGTTTAGGTTTAGCGTTAGGGATTTATGATTAGGGTTAGGGTTAGCTTTAGGGTGAGGGTTTAGGGTTTGGGTTTGTGTTAGGGTTAGAGTTAGGGTTAGGGTTAGGGTTAGCTTTAGGGTTAGGTTTTAGTGTTTGGGTTTGTGTTATGGTTAGTGTTAGGGTTAGTGTTAGTGTTAGGGTTAGGGTTAGGGTTAAAATTAGGGTTAGGTTTACGGTTAGGGTTAGGTTTTCATTAGGGTTAGTGTTAGGGTTAGGTTTGCGTTAGGGTTATGGTTCGGGTTAGGTTAATGCTAGAGTTAGGTTTATGGTTAGCATTAGGTTTGCGTTAGGGTTAGGGTTAGTGTTAGGGTTAGGGTTAGGGTTAGGGTTAGGTTTAGGGTTAGGGATAGGTTTGTGTTAGGTTTAGGGTTAGGGTTAGGTTTAGGGTTAGGGTTAGGGTTAGGGTTATGGTTAGTTTTGCGTTAGGGTAAGGGTTAGGGTTAGGGTTATAGTTAGGGTTAGGGTTAGAGTTAAAGTTAGGGTTAGATTTGCGTTAGGGTTATGGTAAGGGTTAGGTTTACGGTTAGAGTTAGGGTTAGGGTTAGGGTTAGCTTTAGGGTTAGGGTTTAGGGTTTGAGTTAGTCTTATGGTTAGTGTTAGGGTTAGGGTTACGATTGCGTTAGGGTTAGTGTTAGGTTTTGAGTTAGTGTTACGGTTTATGTTTAGGGTTAGGGTTAGGGTTAGGGTTAGCGTTAGGGTTTCATGGTTAGTGTTATGGTTAGGGTCAGGGTTAGCTTTAGGGTTAGGGTTTAAGCTTAGGCTTAGGGTTAGGGTTAGGTTTAAGTTAGGGTTAGGTTAGTGTTAGGTTTAGGGTTCGGGTTAGGGTTAGGTTTAGGTTTGCGTTAAGGTTAGGGTGAGGGTTATGGTTAGGGTTAGGTTTGCGTTAGGGTTATGGTTATGGTTAGGGTTAGGGTTAGGGTTAGGGTTAGGTTTGCGTTAGGGTTAGGGTTAGGTTTAGGTTTAGGGTTATATTTATGGTTATGGTTACGGTTAGGTTTGCGTTAGGGTTAGGGTTAGTGTTAGGGTTAGGTTTAGAATTAAGGTTAGGTTTACATTTGCTTTAGGGTTAGCGTTAGGTTTAGGTTTAGGGTTAGGTTTAGGTATGCGTTAGGGTTATGGTAAGGGTTAGGTTTAGGGTTATTGTTAGGGTTAGGTTTGCGTCAGGGTTATGGTTATGGTTAGGGTTAGGGTAAGGGTTAGAGTTAAACTTTGGTTTAGATTTGCATTAGGGTTATGGTAAGGGTTAGGTTTAGGGTTAGGGTTATGGTTAGGGTTAGGTTTAGGTTTGCGTTAGGGTTAGGGTAAGGGTTATGGTTAGGGTTAGAGGTTCGGGTTTTGGTTAGGGTTAGTTAGGTTTAGCGTTAGGGATTTATTATTAGGTTTAGGGTTAGGGTTAGGATTAGCTTTAGGGTTAGGTTTAGGGTTAGGGTTAGGTTTAATGTTAGGTTTGCTTTAGCGTTTGGTTTAGGGTTCGGGTTAGAGTTAGGGTTAGGGTTATGGTTAGGTTTGCGTTAAGGTTAGGGTTAGGATTAGGGTTAGAGTTAAGTTTAGGGTTAGACTTGCGTTATGGTTAGGGTTAGGGTTAGGTTTGCGTTAGGGTTATGGTAAGGGTTAGATTTAGGATTATGGTTAGGGTTAGGGTTAGGGTTAGGTTTGCTTTAGTGTTAGGTTTAGGGTTATGGTTAGGGTTAGCGTTAGGTTTAGATTTGATTTAGGGTTATGGTTAGGGTTAGAGTTAGCGTTACGGTCAAGGTTAGGTTTGCGTTAGTGTTACGGAAAAGGTTAGGTTTTGGGTTAGGGTTAGGATTAGGGTATGATTAGTGTTAGGGGTTAGGATATTGGTTATGGTTAGTTTTAGGGTTAGCGTTAGGGTTTTATGATTAGGGTTAGGGTTAGGGTTATGTTTAGCTTTAGGGTTAGGGTTTAGGGTTTAGGTTAAGGTTAGGGTTAGTGTTAGGGTTAGGTTAGGGTTAAGGTTAGGTTTGCCTTAGAGTTAAGGTTAGGATTAGGTTCCTGTTATGATTAGGGTTAGGGTTAGGGTTAGGGTTAGGGTTAGGGTTAGGGTTAGGGATAAGTTTGTGTTAGGTTTAGGGTTAGGGTTAGGTTTAGGGTTAGGGTTAGGGTTTGGTTTTGCTTTAGGGTACGGTTTAGGGTTATGGTTATGGTTAGGTTTGGGTTAGGTTTGCGTTAGGGTTAGGGTTAGAGTTAGGTTTATGGTTAGGGTTAGGGTTAGGGTTAGGTTTGCGTTAAGGTTAGGGTTAGGGTTATGGTTTGGGTTAGGGTTAGGGTTAGGGTTACGTTTGCGTTAGGGTTAGGGTTAGGGTTTGGGTTAGGGTTAGGGTTAGGGTTACGTTTGCGTTAGGGTTAGGGTTAGGGTTACGGTTAGGTTTAGGGTTATGATTATGGTTATGGTTATGGTTAGGTTTGCGTTAGGGTTAAGGTTAGGGTTAGGGTTAGGTTTAGGGTTAGATTTAAAGTTATGGTTAGATTTGCGTTAGGGTTAGGGTTAGGGTAAGGGTTAGGTTTGCGTTAAGGTTATGGTAAGGGTTAGGTTTAGGGTAGGGTGAGGATTAGGGTTAGGGTTAGGGTTAGGGTTACGTTTGCGTTAGGGTTAGGGTTAGGGCTAGGTTAAGGGTTAGCGTTAGGTTTAGGTTTGCGTTAGGGTTATGGTTAGGGTGAGGGTTAGGGTTAAAGTTAAGGTTAGGTTTAGATTTGGGTTAGAGTTATGGTTAGGGTTAGAGTTAGGTTAGCGTTAATGTTAGGTTTAGGGTTAGGGTTAGGGTTAGGGTTAGGGTTAGGTTTGCGTTTGTGTTAGGGTTAGAGTTAGGGTTACGTTTAGGGTTTGGGTTAGTGTTAGGTTTGCGTTAGGGTTAGGTTTAAGTTAGGTTTACAGTTAGGGTTAGGGTTAGGATTAGGGTTAGGTTTGCGTTAGGGTTAGGGTTAGGGTTAGGGATAGGGTTTGGATTAGGTTTAGGGTTAGGTTTGCGATAGGGTTAAGGTTTTGGTTAGGTTTATGGTTAGGGTTAGGTTTGCGATAGGGTTAGTTTTAGGGTTAGGTTTGCGTTAGGGTTAGTGTTAGGGTTAGGTTCGGGTTAGGGTTAGGGTTAGGATATAGGTTAGGTTTAGGGTTAGGTTTGCGTTAGGGTTAGGGTTAGTGTTAGGGTTAGTGTTACGATTTGGGTTTAGGATTAGGGTTAGGGTTAGGGTTAGGTTTAGGGTTAGTGTTAGGTTTGCTTTAGGGTTAGGGTTAGGGTTAGTGTTAGGGTTAGGGTTAGGTTGAGGGTTAGGGTTAGGTTTAGTGTTAGGTTTGCTTTAGCGTTTGGTTTAGGGTTCGGGTTAGAGTTAGGGTTAGGGTTAGGGTTAGGTTTGCGTTAAGGTTAGGGTTAAGGTTATGGTTAGGGTTAGTGTTAGGTTTGCGTTAGGATTAGGGTTAGGGTTAGGTTTAGGTTTCGGGTTATGTTTATGGTTATGGTTATGGTTAGGTTTGCGTTAAGGTTAGGGTTAGGGTTAGGGTTAGGGTTAGGTTTAGGGTTAGTGTTAGGTTTGCGTTAGGGTTAGGGTAAGGGTTAGGGTTAGGGTTAGGTTTAGAGTTAGGGTTAGGTTTAGGGTTAGGGTTAGGTTTAATGTTAGGTTTGCTTTAGCGTTTGGTTTAGGGTTCGGGTTAGAGTTAGGGTTAGGGTTATGGATAGGTTTGCGTTAAGTTTATGGTTAGGGTTAGGGTTAGAGTTAAGTTTAGGGTTAGACTTGCGTTATGGTTAGGGTTAGGGTTAGGTTTGCGTTAGGGTTATGTTAAGGGTTAGATTTAGGATTATGGTTAGGTTTAGGGTTAGGTGTAGGGTTTTGGTTAGGGTAAGTTTTAGGGACAGCATAGGGTTTTATGGTTAGGGTTAGGGTTAGTGTTATTCTTAGCGTTAGGGTTTCATGGTTAGGGATAGGGTTAGGGTTAGTGTCAGAGTTAGGGTTTCATGGTTAGTGTTAGGGTTAGCGTTAGGGTTAGGGTTAGGGTTAGGGTTACGTTTGCATTAGGGTTATGGTAAGGGTTAGGTTTAGTGTTAGGGTTTGGGTTAGGGTTAGTTTTGCGTTAGGGTTAGGGTGAGGGTTACGGTTAGGGATAGGGTTTAGGGTTTTGGTTAGGGTTACTGTTAGGGTCATCGTTAGGGTTTTATGATTAGGGTTAGGGTTAGGGTTAGGGTTAGCTTTAGGGTTAGGGTTAAGGTTTGGGTTAGGGTTAGGGTTAGGTTAAGGGTTAGGTTTAGGTTTCTGTTAGTGTCAGGGTTAGGGTTAGGGTTAGGGTTAGGGTTAGGATTAGGTTTGCGTTAGGGTTAGTTTTAAAGTTAGGGTTAGGTTTAGAGTTAGGATTAGGGTTAGGGTTAGGGTTAGGTTTGCGTTAGGGTTAGGGTTAGGGTTAGGGATAGGGTTATGGTTAGGTTTAGGGTTAGGTTTGCGTTAGGTTTAGGGTTTCGGTTAGGATTATGGTTAGGGTTAGATTTGCGATAGGGTTAGGAGTAGGGTTATATTTGCGTTAGGGTAGGGTTAGGTTAGGTTCAAGTTAGGGTTAGGGTTAGTGTTAGGGTTAGGGTTATGGTTAGAGTTAGGGTTAGGTTTTCTTTAGGGTTAGGGTTAGGGTTAGGGTTAGGGTTAGGGTTCCGGTTAGGGTTTAGGGTTAGGGTTAGGGTTAGGGTAGGGTTATGATTAGGTTTAGGGTTAGGTTTAGGGATAGGTTTGCGTTAGGGTTAGGGTTAGGTTTAGTATTAGATTTTAGGGATAAGGTTAGGATTAGGGTTAGGGTTAGGATTTTATGATTAGGGTTAGGGTCAGGGTTAGGTTTAGGGTTAGGTTTGCGTTAGGGTAAGGGTTAGGGTTAGGATTAGGCTTAAGGTTAGGGTTACGTTTAGGGTTAGGGTTAGGGTTTTATGATTAGGGTTAGGGTTAATGTTAGGTTTAGAGTTAGCTTTAGCGTTAGGATTTAGGGTTTTGGTTAGGGTTAGTGTTATGCTTATGGTTAGGTTCAGGGTTAAGTTTAGGATTACGTTTATGGTTAGGGTTAGGTTTAGGGTTAGGTTTGCGTTAGGGTAAGTGTTAGGGTTAGGATTAGGGTTAAGGTTAGGGTTACGTTTAGGGTTAGGGTTAGGGTTTTATGATTAGAATTACGGTTAGGGTTAGGTTTAGGTTTAAGTTTAGGATTAGGGTTAGGGTTAGGGTTAGGGATTAGGTTTAGGGTTAGGATTTCGGGTTAGGGTTGGGTTTAGGTTTAGGGTTAGGGTAAATGATAGGATTAGGGTTATGGTTATGGTTAGGATTAGGGTTAGCTTTGCGTTATGATTAGGTTTAGGGTTAGGGTTAGGTTTAGGTTTCCATTAGGTTTAGGTTTAGGGTTAGGTTTTGAATTAGTGTTAGGGTTAGGGTTAGGGTTAGGGTTAGGTTTGCGTTAGGATTAGGGTTAAAGTTAGGTTTAGGTTTGCGTTAGGGTTAGGGTTATGGTTAGTGTTAAGGTTAGGGTTAAGTTTAGGTTTGCTTTATTGTTAGGTTTAGGGTTAGGGTTAGGGTTAGTTTTAAGGTTAGGGTTTGGGTTAGGTTTGCGTTAGGGTTAGGGTTAGTGTTAGGTTTGCGTTAGGGATATGGTTAGGATTAGGGTTAGGGTTACGTTTGCGTTAGGGTTATTCTCAGGGTTAGGTATGCGTTAGGGATAGGTTTAGGATTAGGGTTATGTTTAGGGTTAGGGTTAGCGTTAGTATTTCATGGTTAGGGTTAGATTTGGCTTAGATTTAAGTTAGAGTTAGGTTAGGGATAGGCTTTGGGTTAGGCTTAGTATTAGGGTTAGGTTCGCGTTAGCGTTAGGGTTAGGGTTAGGGTTAGGGTTAGGTTTGCGTTAAAGTTAGGGTTACGGTTAGGGTTAGGGTTTGGGTTAGGGTTAGGTTTGCGTTAGGGTTATGGTTAGGGTTAGGGTTAGGGATAGGGTTAGTGTTAGGGTTAGGGTTATGTTTAGGGTTAGTGTTAGGTTTGCGTTAGTGTTAGGGTTAGGGTTAGATTTGCTTTATGGTTGGGTTAGGGTAAGTTTAGGGTTAGGTTTGCGTTAAGGTTAGGGTTACGGTTAGGTTTAGCGTTTGGGTTAGGGTTAGGTTTGCGTTAGGTTTAGGGTTAGGATTAGGGTTAGGGTTAGGGTTAGGGTTAGGGTTAGGGTTAGGGTTAGAGTTAAGTTTAGGGTTAGATTTGCGTTATGGTTAGGGTTAGGGTTAGGTTTGCGTTAGGGTTATGGTAAGGGTTAGGTTTAGGGTTAGGGTTAGGTTTAGGTTTGCTTTAGGGACAGGTATACGGTTATGGTTAGGGTTAGCGTTAGGGTTAGATTTGATTTAGGGTTATGGTTAGGGTTAGGGTTAGGGTTACGGTTAAGTGTAGGTTTGCGTGAGGGTTATGGTAAAGGTTAGGTTTAGGGTTAGGGTTAGGATTAGGGATATGGTTAGTGCTATGGGTTAGGGTATTGGTTAGGGTTAGTTTTAGGGTTAGCGTTAGGGTTTTATGATTGGGGTTAGGGTTAGGGTTAGGGTTAAGGTTAGGTTTGAGTTAGGGTTAGGGTTAGGGAAAGGGATTGGGTTAGGGTTAGGTTTAGGGTTACGTTTGCATTAGGTTTAGGTTTTGGGTTAGGTATTTTGTTAGGGTTCGGTTTGCGTTAGTGTTAGGGTTAGGGTTAGGGTTAGAGTTAAGGTTAGGGTTAGATTTGCGTTATGGTTAGGGTTAGGGTTAGGTTTGCGTTAGGGTTATGGTAAGGGTTAGGTTTAGGGTTAGCGTAAGGTTTAGGGTTAGGGTTAGCGTTAGGGTTAGGTTTGCGTTAGTGTTAGGGTTAGTGTTAATGTTAGGGTTAGGGTTCGGTTTATGTTTGCGTTAGTGTTACGTTTAGGGTTAGGTTTAGAGTTAGTGTTAGGGTTAGGGTTAGGGTTAGGTTTGAGTTAGGGTTAGGGTTAGGGTGAGGGATAGTGTTAGGGTTAGGTTTAGGGTTATGTTTGCTTTAGTGTTAGGGTTTGGGTTAGGTTTATGGTTAGGGTTAGGTTTGCGTTAGTGTTAGGGTTAGGGTTAGGTTCGGGTTATGGTTAGGGTTAGGGTTAGGATTAGGTTTAAGTTAGGGTTAAGGTTAGGGTTATGGTTAGCGTTAGGGTTAGGTTTGCGTTAGGTTTAGGGTTAGGGTTCGGGATAGGGTTAGGGTTAGGGTTAGTTTTGCGTTAGGGTTAGGGTTAGGATTAGGGTTAGGGTTAAGGTTAGAATTAGTTTTAAGGTTAGGGTTAGGTTTTCATTAGGGTTAGTGTTAGGGTTAGGTTTTCGTTAAGGTTAGGTATCGGGTTAGGTTTAGGGTTAGGGTTAGGGTTAGGGTTTGCGTTAGGTTTGCGTTGGTGTTAGCGTTAGTGTCAGGGTTAGGGTTAGGTTTAGGGTAAAGATTAGGGTTAGGGATAGTTTTGCGTTACGGTTAGGGTTAGGATTTGGCTTTGGGTTAGGGTTAGCGTTAGGGTTAGGGTTAGGGTTACGGTTAGGTTTGCGCTAGGGTTAGGGTTAGGGTTAGGGTTAGGTTTTCGTTAAGGTTCGGTTTAGGGTTAGGGTTTGGGTTACGGTTAGGGTTAGGTTAGGTTTGCGTTAGGGTTAGGGTTAGGTTTGCTTTAGCGTTTCTCTTAGGGTTAGGGTTAGGGTTAGGGTTAGGGCTAGGGTTAGGTTTGCGTTAAGGTTAGGGTTAGGGTTATGGTTAGGGTTAGGGTTAGGTTTGTGTTAGGGTTAGGGTTAGGGTTAGGGTTAGGTTTAGGTTTAGGGTTATGTATATGGTTATGGTTATGGTTAGGTTTGCGTGAAAGTTAGTGTTAGGTTAGGGTTAGGGTTAGGGTTAGAGTTAAGTTTAGGGTTAGATTTGCGTTATGGTTAGGGTTAGGTTTATGTTTGCGTTAGGGTTATGGTAAGGGTTAGGTTTAGAATTAGGGTTAGGGTTAGGTTTAGGTTTGCTTTAGGGACAGGTATAGGGTTATGGTTAGGGTTAGCGTTAGGGTTAGATTTGATTTAGGGTTATGGTTATGGTTAGGGTTAGGGTTACGGTTAAGTTTAGGTTTGCGTGAGGGTTATGGTAAAGGTTAGGTTTAGGGTTAGGGTTAGGATTATGGATATGGTTAGTGTTATGGTTAGGGTATCGGTTAGGGTTAGTTTTAGGGTTAGCGTTAGGGTTTTATGATTAGGGTTAGGGTTAGGGTTATATTTGCGTTAGTGTTACGTTTAGGGTTAGGTTTAGAGTTAGGGTTATGGTTAGGCTTAAGGTTAGGTTTGAGTTAGGGTTATGGTAAGGGTTAGGTTTAGAGTTAGTGTTAGGGTTAGGGTTAGGGTTAGGTTTGAGTTAGGGTTAGGCTTAGGGTAAGGGATAGGTTTAGGGTTAGGTTTAGGGTTAGGTTTGCTTTAGGGTTAGGGTTTGGGTTACGTTTATGGTTAGGGTTAGGTTTGCGTTAGTGTTAGGTTAGGGTTAGGTTCGGGTCATGGTTAGGGTTACTGTTAGGATTAGGTTTGAGTTAGGGTTAAGGTTAGGGTTATGGTTAGCGTTAGGGTTAGGTTTGCGTTAGGTTTAGGGTTAGGGTTAAGGACAGGGTTAGGGTTAGGGTTAGGTTTTCGTTAGGATTAGGGTTAGGGTTAGGTTTGCGTTAGGGTTAGGTATCGGGTTAGGTTTAGGGCTAGGGTTAGGGTTAGGGTTAGCTTTAGTTTTGCGTTGGTGTTAGGGTTAGTCTCAGGGTTAGGGTTAGGGTTAGGGTTAGGGTAAGGGTTACGGTTAGGGATAGGTTTGCGTTAGGGCTAGGGTTAGGGTTAGGGTTAGGGTTAGCGTAAGGTTTGCGTTAGGGTTAGGATTAGGTTTATGTTTGCGTTGGGGTTATGGTTAGGGTTAGGTTTAGGGTTAGGGTTAGGGTTAGGTTTGCGTTAGGGTTAGGGTTATGGTTAGTGTTAGGGTTAGGTTTAGGTTTAGGTTTGCGTTATTGTTAGGGTTAGGGTTAGGGTTAGTGTTCGGGTTAGGGTTAGGGTTAGGTTTGCTTTAGGGTTAGGGTTAGGGTTAGAGTTAGGCTTAGTCTCAGGGTTAGGGTTAGGGTTAGGGTTAGTTTTGCGTTAGTTTTAGTGTTAGGGTTAGGTTTGCGTTAGGGATAGGGTTAGGGTTAGGGTTAGGGTTACGGTTGCGTTAGGGTTTGTGTTAGGATTAGAGTTAGAGTTAGGGTTTAGGTTTAGGGTTAGGGTTAGGGTTAGGGTTATCGTTACCGTTTCATGGTTAGGGTTAGGGTTAGGGTTAGGGTTAGGTTTAGGGTAAATGTTAGGGTTAAGGTTAGGTTTATGGTTAGGATTAATGTTAGCTTTGCGTTATGGTTAGGTTTAGGGTTAGGGTTAGGTTTAGGTTTCCGTTAGGTTTTGGTTTAGGTTTAGAGTTAGGGTTAGGGCTAGGGTTAGGGTTAGGTTTGCGTTAGGGTTAGGGTTAGGGTTAGGTTTAGGGCTAAGGTTAGGGTTTGGGTTAGGTTTAGGTTTCTGTTAGGTATAGCATTAGGTTTATGTTTGCGTTGGGGTTAGGGATAGGGTTGGGTTTATGGTTAGGGTTATGGTTAGTGTTAGGTTTGCTTTAGCGTTTGGTTTAGGGTTAGGGTTAGGATTAGGGTTAGATTAGGGTTAGGTTTGCGTTAAGGTTAGGGTTAAGGTTATGGTTAGTGTTAGGGTTAGGTTTGCGTTAGGGTTAGGGTTAGGGTTAGGTATAGGTTAAGGGTTATGTTTATGGTTATGGTTATGGTTAGGTTTGCGTTAAAGTTAGGGTTAGGGTTAGGGTTTGGGTAGGGTTAGAGTTAAGTGTAGTGTTATATTTGCGTTATGGTTAGTGTTAGGGTTAGGTTTGCGTTAGGGTTATGGTAAGGGTTAGGTTTAGGTTTAGGGTTAGGGTTAGGGTTAGGGTTAGGTTTGCTTTAGGGTTAGGTTTAGGGTTATGGTTAGGGTTAGCGTTAGGGTTAGATTATGTTAGGGTTATGGTTAGGGTTAGGGTTAGGGTTACGGTTAAGGTTAGGTTTGCGTTAGGGTTATGGTAAAGGTTAGGTTTAGGGTTAGGGTTAGTATTAGGGTTATGGTTTGTGTTAGGGATTAGGGTATTGGTTAGGGTTAGTTTTAGAGTTAGCCTTAGGGTTTTATTATTAGGGTTACGGTTAGGGTTTGGGTTAGCTTTAGGGTTAGGGTTCAGGGTTTGGGTTAGGGTTAGGGTTAGGGTTAGGGTTAGGTTTAGCGTTAAGTTTAGGTTTGTGTTAGTGTTAGGTTTAGTGTTAATGTTAGGGTTAGTGTTAGGGTGAGTTTTGCTTTAGTGTTACTTTTAGGGTTAGGTTTAGAGTTAGGTTTAGGGTTAGGTTTAGGTTTAGGTTTGTGTTAGGGGTAGGGTTAGGGTTAGGGATAGGGTTAGGGTTAGGTTTAGTGTTAGGTTTGCGATAGGGTTAGGGTTTGGGTTAGGTTTAGGGTTAGGGTTAGGGTTAGGGTTAGGTTTAGGGTTAGATTTGCGTTAGGGTTAGGGTTAGGGTTAGAGTTAGGTTTAGGGTTAGGGTTAGGCTTAGATTTGCGTTAGGGTTAGGGTTAGGGTTAGAGTTAGGGTTAGGTTTAGGTTTAGGGTTAGGGTTAGGGCTAGGTTTGCGTTTGGGTTAGTGTTACGGGTAGGTTTGCGTTAGGGATAGGGTTAGGGTTAGCGTTAGGTTTACGTTTGTGTTAGGGTTAGTGTTAGGTTTAGAGTTAGGGTTAGGGTTTATTGTTTGGGTTAGGTTTAGGGTTATGGTTAGGTTTGAGTTAGGGTTAGGGTTAGGGTTAGGGTTACGGTTAGGGTTTAGAGTTAGGGTTAGGGTTTGGTTAGGGTTAGGGTTAGGTTTAGGGTTAGGTTTGCGTTAAGGTTAGGGTTAGGGTTAGGGTTAGGGTTAGGTTTTAGAGTTAAGGTTAGGATTAGGTTTAGGTTTAGGGTTAGGTATTAGGTTTAGATTTAGGATTTAGGGTTAGGGTTAGGGTTAGGGTTAGGGATAGGGTTAGGGTTAGGTTTAGGGTTAGGTTTACGATAGGGTTAGGGTTTGGGTTAGGTTTAGGGTTAGGGTTACGGTTAGGGTTAGGTTTAGGGTTAGGTTTGCGTTAGGCTTAGGGTTAGAGTTAGGGTTAGGGTTAGGGTTAGGGTTAGATTTGCGTTAGGGTTAGGGTTAGGGTTAGGTTTGCGTTAGGGTTATGGTAAGGCTTAGTTTTAGGGTTATGGTTAGTGTTAGGGGTTAGCGTTTTGGTTAGGGTTAGTTTTAGAGTTAGCCTTAGGGTTTTATGATTAGTGTTAGGGTTAGGTTTAGGGTTAGCTTTAGGGTTAGGGTTTAGGGTTTGGGTTAGGGTTAGGGTTAGGGTTAGGTTTAGCGTTAAGGTTAGTTTTGTGTTTTTGTTAGGGTTAGTGTTAATGTTAGGGTTAGGGTTAGGGTGAGTTTTGTTTTTGTGTTACGTTTAGGGTTAGGTTTAGAGTTAGGGTTAGGGTTAGGGTTAAGGTTAGGGTTAGGTTTGCGTTAGGGTTAGGGTTAGGGTTAGGGATAGGGTTAGGGTTAGGTTTAGGGTTACGTTTGCGATAGGGTTAGGGTTTGGGTTAGGTTTAGGGTTAGGGTTAGGGTTATGGTTAGGTTTAGGGTTAGGTTTGCGTTAGGCTTAGGGTTAGAGTTAGGGTTAGGGTTATGGTTAGGTTTAGGTTTGCGTTAGGGGTAGGGTTAGGTTTAGGGATAGGGTTAGGGTTAGGTTTAGTGTTAGGTTTGCGATAGGGTTAGGGTTTCGGTTAGGTTTAGGGTTAGGGTTAAGATTAGGTTTGCGTTAAGGTTATGGTAAAGGTTAGGTTTAGGGTTAGGGTTAGTAATAGGGTTATGGTTTGTGTTAGGGATTAGGGTACTGGTTAGGGTTAGTTTTAGAGTTAGCGTTAGGGTTTTATTATTAGGGTTACGGTTAGGGTTTGGGTTAGTTTTAGGGTTAGGGTTTAGGGTTTGGGTTAGGGTTAGGGTTAGGTTTAGGGTTAGGTTTAGCGTTAAGTTTAGGTTTGTGTTAGTGTTAGGTTTATTGTTAATGTTAGGGTTAGGATTAGGGTGAGTTTTCCTTTAGTGTTACGTTTAGGGTTAGGTTTAGAGTTAGGGTTAGGGTTAGGGTTAGGGTTAGGGTTAGGTTTGCGTTAGGGTTAGGGTTAGGGTTAGGGATAGGGTTAGGGTTAGGTTTAGGGTTAGGTTTGCGATAGGGTTAGGGTTTGGGTTAGGTTTAGGGTTAGGGTTAGGGTTAGGGTTAGGTTTATGGTTAGGTTTGCGTTAGGCTTAGGGTTAGAGTTAGGGTTAGGGTTAGGGTTAGGTTTAGGTTTGCGTTAGGGGTAGGGTTAGGGTTAGGGATAGGGTTAGGGTTAGGTTTACTGTTAGGTTTGCGATAGGGTTAGGGTTTGGGTTAGGTTTAGGGTTAGGGTTAGGGTTAGGGTTAGGTTTAGGGTTAGGTTTGCGTTATGCTTAGTGTTAGAGTTAGGGTTAGGGTTAGGGTTAGGGTTAGATTTGCGTTAGGGTTAGGGTTATGGTTAGAGTTAAGGTTAGGTTTTGGTTTAGGGTTAGGGTTAGGCCTAGGTTTGCGTTTGGGTTAGTGTTAAGGGTAGGTTTGCGTTAGGAATAGAGTTAGGGTTAGCGTTAGGTTTGCGTTTGTGTTAGGGTTAGTGTTAGGTTTAGAGTTAGGGTTAGGGTTTACGTTTAGGGTTAGGGTTAGGGTTAGGGTTAGGTTTATGGTTAGGTTTGCGTTAGGCTTAGGGTTAGAGTTAGGGTTAGGGTTAGGGTTAGGGATAGGGTTAGGGTTTGGTTTAGTGTTAGGTTTGCGATAGGGTTAGGGTTTGGGTTAAGTTTAGGGTTAGGGTTAAGGTTAGGTTTGCGTTAAGGTTATGGTAAAGGTTAGGTTTAGGGTTAGGGTTAGTATTAGGGTTATGGTTTTTGTTAGGGATTAGGGTACTGGTTAGGGTTAGTTTTAGAGTTAGCGTTAGGGTTTTATTATTAGGGTTACGGTTAGGGTTTGGGTTAGTTTTAGGGTTAGGGTTTAGGGTTTGGGTTAGGGTTAGGGTTAGGGTTAGGTTAGCGTTAAGTTTAGGTTTGTGTTAATGTTAGGTTTAGTGTTAATGTTAGGGTTAGGATTAGGGTGAGTTTTGCTTTAGTGTTACGTTTAGGGTTAGGTTTAGAGTTAGGGTTAGGGTTAGGGTTAGGGTTAGGGTTAGGTTTGCGTTAGGGTTAGGGTTAGGGATAGGGTTAGGGTTAGGTTTAGGGTTAGGTTTGCGATAGGGTTAGGGTTTGGGTTAGGTTTAGGGTTAGGGTTAGGGTTAGGGTTAGGTTTAGGGTTAGGTTTGCGTTAGGCTTAGGGTTAGAGTTAGGGTTAGGGGTAGGTTTAGTGTTAGGTTTGCGTTAGGGTTAGGGTTAGGGTTAGGGATATGGTTAGGTTTAGGTTTAGGGTTAGGATTGCGATAGGGTTAGGGTTTGAGTTAGGTTTAGGGTTAGGGTTAGGGTTAGGGTTAGATTTAGGGTGAGGATTTATGGTTAGGCTTAGGTTTAGGGTTAGGGTTAGGGTTAGGTTTGCGTTAGTGTTAGGTTTAGGGTTAGTGTTAGGGTTAGGGTTAAGGTTAGGTTTAGGGTTAAGGTTAGGGTTAGGGTTAGGCTTAGGTTTGGGGATAGGTTTGCGTTAGGGTTAGTGTTATGGTTAGGTTTAGGTTTAGGGTTAGGGTTAGGCCTAGGTTTGCGTTTGGGTTTGTGTTAGGGGTAGGTTTGCGTTAGTAATAGGGTTAGGGTTAGCGTTAGGTGTACGTTTGTGTTAGGGTTAGTGTTAGGTTTAGAGTTAGAGTTAGGGTTTACGTTTAGGGTTAGGGTTAGTGTTATGGTTAGGTTTGCGTTAGGGTTAGGGTTAGGGTTAGGGTTTGGTTAGGGTTAGGGTTAGGTTTAGGGTTAGGTTTGCGTTAGGGTTAGGGTTAGGGTTAGGGTTAGGGTTAGGGTTAGGTTTTAGAGTTAAGGTTAGGATTAGGTTTAGGGTTAGGGTTAGGGTTAGGGTTAGGGTTATGGTTAGGATTAGGTTTAGCTTTGCGTTATGGTTATTTTTAGGGTTAGGGTTAGGTTTAGGTTTCCGTTAGGTTTAGGTTTAGGGTTAGGTTTAGAGTTAGGGTTAGGGTTAGGGTTAGGGTTTTGTTTGCGTTAGGGTTAGAATTAGGGTTAGGGTTAGTGTTAGGGTTAGGTTTGTGTAAGGTTAGGATTAGGTTTATGATTGCGTTGTGGTTAGGTTTAGGGTTAGGTTTAGGGTTAGGTTTAGGGTTAGGTTTGCGTTAGGGTTAGGGTTAGGGTTAGGGATAGGGTTAGGGTTAGGTTTAGGGTTAGGTTTGCGTTAGGGTTATTGTTTGGGTTAGGTTTAGGGTTAGGGTTAGGGTTAGGTTTAAGGTTAGGTTTGCGTTAGGCTTAGGGTTTGAGTTAGGTTTAGGGTTATGGTTAGGGTTAGCGTTAGGGTTAGATTATGTTAGGGTTATGGTTAGGGTTAGGGTTAGGGTTACGGTTAAGGTTAGGTTTGCGTTAGGGTTATGGTAAAGGTTAGGTTTAGGGTTAGGGTTAGTATTAGGGTTATGGTTTGTGTTAGGGATTAGGGTATTGGTTAGGGTTAGTTTTAGAGTTAGCCTTAGGGTTTTATTATTAGGGTTACGGTTAGGGTTTGGGTTAGCTTTAGGGTTAGGGTTCAGGGTTTGGGTTAGGGTTAGGGTTAGGGTTAGGGTTAGGTTTAGCGTTAAGTTTAGGTTTGTGTTAGTGTTAGGTTTAGTGTTAATGTTAGGGTTAGTGTTAGGGTGAGTTTTGCTTTAGTGTTACTTTTAGGGTTAGGTTTAGAGTTAGGTTTAGGGTTAGGTTTAGGTTTAGGTTTGTGTTAGGGGTAGGGTTAGGGTTAGGGATAGGGTTAGGGTTAGGTTTAGTGTTAGGTTTGCGATAGGGTTAGGGTTTGGGTTAGGTTTAGGGTTAGGGTTAGGGTTAGGGTTAGGTTTAGGGTTAGATTTGCGTTAGGGTTAGGGTTAGGGTTAGAGTTAGGTTTAGGGTTAGGGTTAGGCTTAGATTTGCGTTAGGGTTAGGGTTAGGGTTAGAGTTAGGGTTAGGTTTAGGTTTAGGGTTAGGGTTAGGGCTAGGTTTGCGTTTGGGTTAGTGTTACGGGTAGGTTTGCGTTAGGGATAGGGTTAGGGTTAGCGTTAGGTTTACGTTTGTGTTAGGGTTAGTGTTAGGTTTAGAGTTAGGGTTAGGGTTTATTGTTTGGGTTAGGTTTAGGGTTATGGTTAGGTTTGAGTTAGGGTTAGGGTTAGGGTTAGGGTTACGGTTAGGGTTTAGAGTTAGGGTTAGGGTTTGGTTAGGGTTAGGGTTAGGTTTAGGGTTAGGTTTGCGTTAAGGTTAGGGTTAGGGTTAGGGTTAGGGTTAGGTTTTAGAGTTAAGGTTAGGATTAGGTTTAGGTTTAGGGTTAGGTATTAGGTTTAGATTTAGGATTTAGGGTTAGGGTTAGGGTTAGGGTTAGGGATAGGGTTAGGGTTAGGTTTAGGGTTAGGTTTACGATAGGGTTAGGGTTTGGGTTAGGTTTAGGGTTAGGGTTACGGTTACGGTTAGGTTTAGGGTTAGGTTTGCGTTAGGCTTAGGGTTAGAGTTAGGGTTAGGGTTAGGGTTAGGGTTAGATTTGCGTTAGGGTTAGGGTTAGGGTTAGGTTTGCGTTAGGGTTATGGTAAGGCTTAGTTTTAGGGTTATGGTTAGTGTTAGGGGTTAGCGTTTTGGTTAGGGTTAGTTTTAGAGTTAGCCTTAGGGTTTTATGATTAGTGTTAGGGTTAGGTTTAGGGTTAGCTTTAGGGTTAGGGTTTAGGGTTTGGGTTAGGGTTAGGGTTAGGGTTAGGTTTAGCGTTAAGGTTAGTTTTGTGTTTTTGTTAGGGTTAGTGTTAATGTTAGGGTTAGGGTTAGGGTGAGTTTTGTTTTTGTGTTACGTTTAGGGTTAGGTTTAGAGTTAGGGTTAGGGTTAGGGTTAAGGTTAGGGTTAGGTTTGCGTTAGGGTTAGGGTTAGGGTTAGGGATAGGGTTAGGGTTAGGTTTAGGGTTACGTTTGCGATAGGGTTAGGGTTTGGGTTAGGTTTAGGGTTAGGGTTAGGGTTATGGTTAGGTTTAGGGTTAGGTTTGCGTTAGGCTTAGGGTTAGAGTTAGGGTTAGGGTTATGGTTAGGTTTAGGTTTGCGTTAGGGGTAGGGTTAGGTTTAGGGATAGGGTTAGGGTTAGGTTTAGTGTTAGGTTTGCGATAGGGTTAGGGTTTCGGTTAGGTTTAGGGTTAGGGTTAAGATTAGGTTTGCGTTAAGGTTATGGTAAAGGTTAGGTTTAGGGTTAGGGTTAGTAATAGGGTTATGGTTTGTGTTAGGGATTAGGGTACTGGTTAGGGTTAGTTTTAGAGTTAGCGTTAGGGTTTTATTATTAGGGTTACGGTTAGGGTTTGGGTTAGTTTTAGGGTTAGGGTTTAGGGTTTGGGTTAGGGTTAGGGTTAGGTTTAGGGTTAGGTTTAGCGTTAAGTTTAGGTTTGTGTTAGTGTTAGGTTTATTGTTAATGTTAGGGTTAGGATTAGGGTGAGTTTTCCTTTAGTGTTACGTTTAGGGTTAGGTTTAGAGTTAGGGTTAGGGTTAGGGTTAGGGTTAGGGTTAGGTTTGCGTTAGGGTTAGGGTTAGGGTTAGGGATAGGGTTAGGGTTAGGTTTAGGGTTAGGTTTGCGATAGGGTTAGGGTTTGGGTTAGGTTTAGGGTTAGGGTTAGGGTTAGGGTTAGGTTTATGGTTAGGTTTGCGTTAGGCTTAGGGTTAGAGTTAGGGTTAGGGTTAGGGTTAGGTTTAGGTTTGCGTTAGGGGTAGGGTTAGGGTTAGGGATAGGGTTAGGGTTAGGTTTACTGTTAGGTTTGCGATAGGGTTAGGGTTTGGGTTAGGTTTAGGGTTAGGGTTAGGGTTAGGGTTAG
>NC_142514.1:98672500-98685000 GCF_057876585.1 Rhinolophus sinicus | reverse complement strand
CGTTAGCGTTAGGGTTAGGTTTAGGGTTAGGGTTAGGGTTTAGTGTTAGGGTTAGGGTTTAGGGTTCGGTTTAGTGTTAGGTGTAGGGTAAGTGTAAGGGTTAGTGTTAGTGTAAATGTTAGGGTTAGGGTTAATGTTAGGTTTCGTGTTAGGGTTAGGGTTAGGTTAGGGTTAGTGTTAGGGATAGAGTTAGGGTTAGCGTTAGGTTAGCGTTAGGGTTTCGCTTAGGGTTATGGTGTAGGGTTAGGGTAAGGTTTAGGGTTAGGTTCCGGCTTTAAGGATGGGGTTAGGTTTAGATTTAGGGATAGTGGTACGGTTAGGGTAAGGTTTAGGTTTAGGGTAAATGTTAGGGTTAGTGTTAGTATTAGGGTTAGTGTTAGGATTAGGTTTAGGTTAGGGTTAGGTTTAGGGTTAGGTTTAAATTTAGGTTAGCGTTAGGGTTAGGGTTAGGGTTAGGGTTTGGTTTTAGGGTTAAGGTTGCGATTAGGTTTAGAGTTAGGATTTTGGGTTAGGGTTAGGTTTAGGCTTTCGGTTAGGGTAAATGTTAGGGTTAGGGTTAGGGTTAGGGTTATGGTTAGGATAAGGTAGGTTTGCGTTATGGTTAGGTTTAGGGTTAGGGTTAGGGTTAGGTTTTCGTTAGGTTTATGTTTAGGGTTAGGTTTACAGTTAGGGTAGGGTTAGGGTTAGGGTTAGTTTTGCGTTAAGGTTAGGGTTAGGGTTAGCGTTATGTTTCCTTTAGGGTTAGGTTTAGGGTTAGGGTTAGGTTTGCGTTAGGGTTAGGATTAGGTTTATGTTTGTGTTGTGGATAGGGTTATGGTTAGGTTTAGGGATACGGTTACGGTTAGGTTTGCATTAGGGTTTGGGTTAGGGTTAGGGTTTGGTTTAGGGTTAGTATTAGGTTTGCGTTAGGTTTAGGTTTAGGGTTAGTGTTACGGTTAGGGTTAGGTTTAGGTTTGCGTTAGAGTTAGGGTTTGGGTTAGGGTTAGGGTTAGGTTTAGGTTTGCGTTAGGGTTAGCGTTAGGGTTTGGTTCAGGGTTAGGTTTAGGGTTAGTGTTAGGGTTAGTGTTAGGGTTGCGTTAGGGTTAGGGTTTGGGTTAGGTTTATGGTTAGGGTTAGGGAGAGGCTTGCGTTAGGGTTACGGTTAGGGTTAGGTTTAGGGTTAAGTTTAGGGTTAGGGTTAGGGTTAGGGTTAGGCTTGCGTTAGCGTTAGGGTTAGGGTTAGGGTTAGGATTAGGGTTAGGTTTGCTTTAAGGTTAGGGTTAGGGTTAGGGTTATGGTTAGGGTTATGGTTAGATTTCCGTTAGGGTTATGGTTAGGGTTAGGGTTAGGGGTAGGCTTAGTGTTGTGGTTTTATGTTTAGGGTTAGTGTTAGGGCTGCGTTAGCGTTAGATTTAGTGTTAGGGTTTAGGGTTCGGGTTAGCTTTAGGGTTAGGGTTTAGCGTTAGGCTCAGGATCAAGAATAAAGTTAGGGTTAGGGTTAGGGGTAGGAGTTGGGTAAGGGTTAGTGTTAGGGTAAATGTTAGGATTAGTGTTAGTGTTAGTGTTAGTGTTAGTTTAGGGTTAGGGTTAGGGTTAGGTTTAGGGTTAGAGTTAGGTTAGCGTTAGGGTTATGGTTAGGGTGAGAGTTAGGGTTAGGGTTTAGGGTTAAGGATAGGTTAAGGTTAAGGCTTAGGGTTTACTGATAATGTTAGGTTTAGGGTTATGGTTGGGGGGGTAGTGTTAAGAAAGGGTTAGTGTTAGGATCAATGTTACGGTTAAGTTTAGTGTTAGGGTTCGGGTTACTGTTAGGGTTAGGTTAGGGTTAGGGTTAGGGTTACGGTTAAGTTTAAGTTAGCGTTAGGTTTAGGGTTAGGGTTACGGTTAGGTTTAGGGTTATGGTTATGGTTATGGTTATGGTTAGGTTTGCGTTAGGGTTAAGGTTAGTGTTAGGGTTAGGTTTAGGGTTAGATTTAAGGTTATGGTTAGATTTGCGTTAGGGTTAGGGTTAGGGTTAGGGTTAGGGTTAGGTTTGCGTTACGGTTTGGTTTAGGGTTAGGTTTAGAGTTAGGGTTAGGTTTAGGGTTTGGGTTAGGGTTAGGTTTGCGTTAGTGTTAGGGTTATGGTTATGGATAGGGTTATGTTTAGGGTTGGTTTAGGTTTGCGTTTGGGTTAGGGTTTGGGTTAGGTTTAGGGTTAGGGTTAGGTTTGCGTAAGGGTTAGGATTAGGGTTAGATTTGCGTTAGGGTTAGTGTTAGGATTATGTTTGGGTTAGGGTTAGGGTTATGGTTAGGGTTAGGGTTAGGTTTGCGTTAGGGTTAGGGTTAGGGTTAGATTTAGGTTTAGGGTTATGGTTATGGTTATGGTTAGTTTTGCGTTAGGGTTAGGGTTAGGGTTAGGTTAGGGTTAGGGTTAGGGTTAGCGTTAGGGTTTTATGATTAGGGTTAGGGTTAGGGTTAGGGTTAGATTTAGGGTTAGGATTTATGGTTAAGCTTAGGTTTATGGTTATTGTTAGGGTTAGGTTTGCGTTAGTGTTAGGTTTAGGGTTAGTGTTAGGGTTAGGGTTAAGGTTAGGGTTAGGGTTAAGTTTAGGGTTAGGGTTAGGCTTAGGTTTGGGGATAGGTTTGCGCTAGGGTTGGTGTTATGGTTAGGTTTAGGTTTAGGGTTAGGGTTAGGGTTACTGTTATTTTTGCGTTTGGGTTAGCGTTAGTGTTAGGGATAGCGTTAAGGTTATGTTATCGTTAAGGTTAAGTTTAGGTTTATGGTTAGGTTTAGGGTTAGGGTTAGGGTTAGGTTTAGGTTTGCGTTAGGGTTAGGTTTACGGTTATGGTTAGGTTTAGGGTGAGGGTTAGGGTTAGGGTTAGGGTTAGAGTTAGGGTTACGGTTAGGGTTACGGTTAGGGTTATGGTTAGGGTTAGGTTTGCGTTAGTGATAGGGATAGGGTTAAGATTAGGGTTAGGTTTGCGTTAGGGTTAGTGTTAGGGTTAGAGTTAGGGTTAGGGTTTAGGTTTAGGGTTAGGGTTATGATTAGGGTTAGCATAAGGGTTTCATGGTTAGGGTTAGGTGTAGCGTTAGGGTTAGATTTAGGGTTAGGGTTTAAGGTTAGGGTTAGGGTTAGGGTTAGGGTTATGGTTAGGGGTAGGGTTAGGGTAGGGGTTAGTCTTAGGGTAAATGTTAGGTTTAGGGTTAGGTTTATGGTTAGGGTTAGGGTTAGGTTAGGGTTATGGTCAGGGTTAGGGTAAGGGTTGGGATTAGTTTTAGGTTAGCGTTAGGTTTATGGTTAGGGTTAAGGTTAGGGTTTAGGGTTAGGGTTAGGGTAAGGGTTAAGGTTAGGGTTTAGGTTTAGGGTTAGTTTTAGGTGTAGGTTTAGGGTTACGGTTAGGGTTAGGTTTGCGTTAATGTTAGGGTTAGGTTTAGCGTTACGGTTAGGGTTAGGTTTGCGTTAGGTTTAGGGTTAGGGTTAGGATTAGGGTTAGGTTTGCGTTAGGGTTAGCGTTAGGGTTAGGGTTAGTGTTAGGGTTAGGGTTAGGGTTAGGTTTTCGTTAGGGTTAGTGTTAGGGTTTGGTTTGCGTTAGGGTTAGGGTTAGGGTTAGGTTTAGGGTTAGGGTTAGGTTTGCGTTAGGGTTAGGGGTAGGGTTAGGGTTAGGGTTAGGGTTAAGGTTTAGGATTAGGGTTAGTGTTAGAGTTAGTGTTAGGGTTAGGTTTGCGTTAGGGTTAGGGTTAGGGTTAGGGTTAGGGTTAGGTTTGCGTTAAGGTTAGATTTAGGGTTAGGCTTAGGGTTAGGGTTAGGGTTAGGGTTAGGGTTAAGGTTAGGTTTGTGTTAGTGTTTGGGTTAGGGTTAGAGTTAGGGTTAGGTTTATGGTTATTGTTAGGGTTAGGTTTGCGTTAGGGTTAGGGTTAAGGTTAGGGTTAAGGTTAGGGTTACGTTTGCGTTAGGATTAGTGTTAGGGTTAGAGTTAGTGTTAGGCTTTAGGTTTAGGGTTAAAGTTAGGGTTAGGGTTAGCGTTAGGGTTAGGGTTTATGGTTAGGGTTAGGGTTAGGGTTAGAGGTAGGATTATAGTAAGGGTGAGTCTTTGGGCAAATGTTAGGTTTATGGTTATGGTTAGTGTTAGGGTTATGATTAGGTTAAGGTTAGGGTTAGGGTTTGTGTTAGGGTTAGTGTTATGATTAGGTTAGCGTTATGTTTAGTCTTAGGGTGAAGGTTAGGGTTTAGGGTTAGGGTTAGGGTTAGGGTTATGGTTTAGGTTTAGGGTTAGAGTTAGGTGTAGGGTTAGGATAAGGTTTAGTGTTAGGGTAAATGTTAGTGTTAGGGTTAGTGTTAGGTTTCGTTTTAGTGTTTGGTTATTTTAGGGTTACGGTTAGGGTTAGTATTAGGGTTAGGGTTAGGGTAAGGGTTCGCGTTATGTTAGCGTTACGGTCATGGTTAGGGTTAGGGTTAGGTTTAGGGTTTAGGGTTAGGGTTAGTTTTAGGGTTAGGGTCCGGGTTTAGGGATAGGGTTAGGTTTCATGTTAGGGATAGTGGTAGGGTTAGGGTAAGTTTTAGTGTTAGGGTAAATTTTAGTCTTAGGGTTATATTAGGGTTCGGGTTAGGATTTGGGTTAGGTTAGGGTTAGATTTAGGGTTAGGTTTAAGGTAAGGTTAGCGTTAGGGTTAGTGTTATGGTTAAGGTTAGGTTTAGGTTTTAGGGTTAAGGTTAGGATTAGGGTTAGGGTTAGGATTAGGTTTAGAGTTAGAATTTAGGGTCAGGGTTAGGTGTAGGGTTAGGGTTAAGGTTAGGGTTAGGGTTAGTGTAAGGTTAAGTTAAGGTTTAGGGATAGGTTTGCGTTACGGTTAGGTTTAGGGTTATGGTTAGGGTTAGGGTTAGGGTTAGTGTTAGGGTTAGGCTTGCGTTAGGGATAGGATTAGGGTTAGGGTTAGGGTTAGGGTTAGGGACAGGGTTAAGGTTAGGGTTTAGGGTTAGGGTGAGGGTTAGGTGTAGGGTAAGGATAAGGGGTAGTGTTAGGGTAAATTTTAGGGTGAGGGTTACTGTTAGGATTCGTGTTAAGGTTAGGGTTAGATTAGATTTACGATCAGGTTTAGGATTAGTGTTAGGGTTAGGGTAAGGGGTAGGGTTATGTTAGTGTTAGGGTTATGGTTATAGTTATGGTTAGTGTTAGGGTTAGGGTTAGTGTTAGGGATAGGTTTGCGTTAGGGTTAGGCTTAGGGTTAGGTTTAAGGTTAGGGATAGGGTTAGGGTTAGGGTTAGGTTTCCGATATTGTTAGGGTTAGTGTTAGGGTTAGGTTTGCGTTAAGATTAGGTTTAGTGTTATGGTTATGGTTAGGGTTAGGGTTTGGTTTGCGTTAGGATTAGGTTTAGGGTTAGGGTTATGTTTACGGTTAGGGTTAGGTTTACGGTTAGGGTTAGTTTTGCGTTAGGGTTAGGGTTAGGCTTAGGGTTAGGGTTAAGGCTGGGTTTGCGTTAGGGTTAGGGATAGGGTTAGGGTTAGCGTTAGGTTTGCGTTAGGGTTAGGGTTAGGGTTAGGGTTAGGTTTAGGGTAAAGGTTAGGGTTAGATTTTGGGTTAGGGTTAGGTTTTCGTTAGGGTTAGAGTTAGGGTTAGGTTTGCGTTAGGGGCAGTGTTAGGTTTAGGGTTAGGGTTAGGGTTAGGGTTAGGGTTAGGGTTAGGGTTAAGTTTAGGGATAGGTTTGCGTTACGGTTAGGGTTAGGTTTAGGGTTAGGATTAGGGTTAGGGTTAGGGTTAGGGTTAGGTTTAGGTTTACGTTAGGGTTAGAGTTAGGGTTAGGGTTTAGGTTTAGGAGTAGGGTTAAGGTTAGGGTTAGCGTTAGGGTTTCATGGTTAGGGTTAGGGTTTGGTTTAGGGTTAGCTTTAGGCTTAGGGTTTAGGGTTAATGTTAGGGTTAGGGTTAGGGTTTAGGTTTAGGGTTAGGGTTAGGTGTAGTGTTAGGATAAGGTTTAGTGTTAGGGTAAATGTTAGAGTTAGGGTTAGTGTTAGGTTTCGTTTTAGGGTTAGGGTTAGTTTAGGGTTACGGTTATGGTTAGGATTAGGGTTAGGTTTAGGGTAAGGATTAACGTTATGTTAGCGTTACGGTTATGGTTAGGGTTATGGTTAGTGTTAGGGTTCAGGGTTAGGGATAGTTTTAGTGTTAGGGTCCGGGTTTAGAAATAGGGTTGATTTAGGGTTAGGGATAATGGTAGGGTTAGGGTAAGTTTTAGTGTTAGGGTAAATGTTAGGCTTAGGGTTAGTATTAGGGTTCGGGTTAGGATTAGGGTTAGGTTAGGGTTAGGGTTAGGGTTAGGTTTAAGGTAAAGTTAGCGTTAGGGTTAGGGTTATGTTTAGGGTTAGGTTTAGGTTTTTGGGTTAAGGTTAGGATTAGGGTTAGGGTTAGGTATTCGGTTTAGAGTTAGCATTTAGGGTTAGGTTTAGGGTTAGGTTAAGGTTAAGGTTAGGGTTCGTGTTAGGGTTAAGGTTAGGTTTAGGTTTAGGGATAGGTTTGCGTTACGTTTAGGTTTAGGGTTAGGTTTAGGGTTAGGGTTAGGGTTAGGGTTAGGGTTAGGGTTAGGTTTGAGTTAAGGTTAAGTTTAGGGTTATGGTTAGGTTTAGGGTTAGGGTTTGGGTTTAGGTTTAGGTTTTCGTTAGGGTTAGGTTTAGGGTTAGGGTTAGCTTTAGGGTTAGGGTTATGGATTGGTTAGGGTTAGAGTCAGGGTTAGGGTTAGGGTTATGGTTAGGGTTAGGTTTGCGTTAGGGTTAGTGTTAGGGCTAGGCTTGCGTTAGGGATAGGGTTAGGGTTAGGGTTAGGGTTACGTTTGCGTTAGGGTTAGTGTTAGGGTTAGAGTTAGGGTTAGGGTTTAGGTTTAGGGTTAGGGTTAGGATTAGGGTTTGCATTAGGGTTTCATGCTAAGGGTTATGGTTATGGTTAGGGATAGGGGTAGTGTTAGGGTAAGGTTTAGTTTAGGGTTAAAGTTAGGGTTAGGGTTAGAATTAGGGTTAGGGTTAGGTTATGGTTATGGTCAGGGTTAGGGATAGGGTTGGGGTTAGGGTTAGGTTAGCGTTAGGTTTAGGGTTAGGGTTCGGGTTAGGGTTTAGGGTTAGGGTTAGGGTTAGGGTTAAGGTTAGGGTTTAGGGTTAGGGTTAGGGTTAGTTGTAGGGTTACGATAAGGGTTAGGTTTAGGGTTAGCGTTAGTGTTATTGTTAGTGTTAGGGTTAGGGTTAGGGGTAGGTTTAGGGTCAGGTTTGCGTTAGGGTTAAGGTTAGGTTTATGGTTAGGGGTAGGGTTAGGTTTGCTTTATGCTTAGGGTTAGGGTTAGGGTTAGGGTTAGGTTTAGGGTTAGGGTTAGGTTTGCTTTCGGGTTAGGGTTAGGTTTAGGGATAGGGTAAGGTTAAGATTAGGGTGAGGTTTAGTGTTAGGGTTAGGTTATTGTTAGCGTTAGTGTTAATGTTATGTTTGCGTTAGGGTTAGGGTTAGAGTTAGGTTTAGGGCTTGCGTTAAGGTTAGGGATAGCGTTAGGTTTGCGTTAGGGTTAGGGTTGGGGTTAGAGTTTGGTTAGGGTTAGGGCTATGGTTAGGGATAGGTTTCCGTTAGGGTTAGGGTTAGGGTTAGGTTTAGGGTTACGTTAGAGTTAGTGTTAGGATTAGGTTTGCGTTTGGGTTAGGGTAAGTGTTAGAGTTCGGGTTAGGGTTAGGTTTGCGTAAGGTTAGGTTTAGCGTTATGGTTAGGGTTAAGGTTAGGGTTAGGTTTGCGTTAATGTTAGGGTTAAGGTTAGGTTTAGGGCTAGGGTTAGGGTTAGGGTTAGGGTTATGTTTAGGTTTGCGTTAGGGTAGGGTTAGAGTTAGAGTTAGGGTTAGGGTTATGGTTAGGGTTAGGGTTAAGGTTAGGGTTAGATTTGCGTTAGGGTTAGAGTTAGGGTTAGAGTTTAGGTTTAGGTTTAGGCTTAGTGTTAGGCTTAGCTTTAGGGTTTCATTTTAAAGTTAGGGTTAGGATTTTGGTTAGCGTTAAGGTTAGGGATAGATTTGCGTTAGTGTTAGTGTTAGGGTTAGGGTTAGGGTTAGGGTTGGGATTAGGTTTGCGTTAGGGTTAGGGTTAGGGTTAGGTTAGGGTTAGTGTTAGGGTTAGCGTTATGTTTCATGATTAGGTTTAGGGTTAGGGTTAGGTTTAGATTTAGGTTTAGGGTTTATGGTTAGGGTTAGGGTTAGGGTTAGGGTTAGGTTTGGGTTAGGGTTAGGTTTAAAGTTATTGTTAGAGTTATGGTTAAGGTTAGGGTTAGGGTTAGGGTTAGGGTTAGGTTTAGGTTTGGGGATAGGTTTGCGTTAGGGTTAGGGTTAGGGTTGGGTTTAGGTTTAGGGTTAGGGTTAGGGTTACGGTTAGGTTTGCGTTAGGGTTAGGGTTAGGGTTAGGGATAGGGTTAAGGTTAGGTTTTCGTTAAGGTTAAGTTTAGGGTTATGGTTAGGTTTAGGGTTAGGGTTAGGGTTAGGTTTAGTGTTAGGGTTAGGTTTAGGGTTAGCGTTAGGTTTAGGGTTATGGTTAGGGTTAGGTTTGCGTTAGGGTTAGTGTTAGGGTTAGGCTTGCGTTAGTGATAGGGTTAGTGTTAGGGTTAGGGTTACGTTTGCGTTAGGGTTAGTGTTAGGGTTAGTATTAGGGTTATGGTTTAAGTTTAGGGATAGGGTTAGAGTTAGGGTTAGCATTAGGGTTTCATGGTTAGGGTTATGGTTAGGGTTAGGGTTAGGTGTAGGGTTATGGTTTGGTTTAGGGTCAGGTTTGCGTTAGGGTTAGGGTTAGGGTTAGAGTTAGGGTTAGGGTTAGGGTTAGGGTTAGGGTTAGGTTTGCGTTAGGGTTAGGGTTAGGGTTAGGTTTGCGTTAGGGTTAGGGTTAGGGTTATGATTAGGGTTAGTGTTAGGTTAAGGTTAGGGTTAGATTTGCGTTAGGGTTAGTGTTAGGGTTAGAGTTAGGGTTAGAGTTTAGGTTTAGGTTAGGCTTAGTGTTAGGCTTAGCTTTAGGGTTTCATTTTAAAGTTATGGTTAGGGTTAGGGTTAGGATTTGGGTTAGCGTTAAGGTTAGGGATAGATTTGCGTTAGTGTTAGTGTTAGGGATAGGGTTAGGGTTAGGGTTGGGATTAGGTTTGCGTTAGGGTTAGGGTAAGTGTTAGAGTTCGGGTTAGGGTTAGGTTTGCGTAAGGTTAGGTTTAGCGTTATGGTTAGGGTTAGGGTTAAGGTTAGGGTTAGGTTTGCGTTAATGTTAGGGTTAAGGTTAGGTTTAGGGCTAGGGTTAGGGTTAGGGTTAGGGTTATGTTTAGGTTTGCGTTAGGGTAGGGTTAGAGTTAGAGTTAGGGTTAGGGTTATGGTTAGGGTTAGGGTTAGGGTTAGGGTTAGGGTTAGGGTTAGGGTTAGATTTGCGTTAGGGTTAGTGTTAGGGTTAGAGTTAGGGTTAGAGTTTAGGTTTAGGTTTAGGCTTAGTGTTAGGCTTAGCTTTAGGGTTTCATTTTAAAGTTATGGTTAGGGTTAGGGTTAGGATTTGGGTTAGCGTTAAGGTTAGGGATAGATTTGCGTTAGTGTTAGTGTTAGGGTTAGGGTTAGGGTTAGGTTTGGGATTAGGTTTGCGTTAGGGTTAGGGTTAGGGTTAGGTTAGGGTTAGTGTTAGGGTTAGCGTTATGGTTTCATGATTAGGTTTAGGGTTAGGGTTAGGTTTAGATTTAGGTTTAGGGTTTATGGTTAGGGTTAGGGTTAGGGTTAGGGTTAGGTTTGGGTTAGGGTTAGGTTTAAAGTTATTGTTAGAGTTATGGTTAAGGTTAGGGTTAGGGTTAGGGTTAGGTTTAGGTTTGGGGATAGGTTTGCGTTAGGGTTAGGGTTAGGGTTGGGTTTAGGTTTAGGGTTAGGGTTAGGGTTACGGTTAGGTTTGCGTTAGGGTTAGGGTTAGGGATAGGGTTAAGGTTAGGTTTTCGTTAAGGTTAATTTTAGGGTTATGGTTAGGTTTAGGGTTAGGGTTAGGGTTAGGTTTAGGTTTGCCTTAGGGTTAGGTTTAGGGTTAGGGTTAGGTTTAGGGTTAGCGTTAGGTTTAGGGTTATGGTTAGGGTTAGGTTTGCGTTAGGGTTAGTGTTAGGGTTAGGCTTGCGTTAGTGATAGGGTTAGTGTTAGGGTTAGGGTTACGTTTGCGTTAGGGTTAGTTTTAGGGTTAGTATTAGGGTTATGGTTTAAGTTTAGGGATAGGGTTAGAGTTAGGGTTAGCATTAGGGTTTCATGGTTAGGGTTATGGTTAGAGTTAGGGTTAGGTGTAGGGTTATGGTTTGGTTTAGGGTCAGGTTTGCGTTAGGGTTAGGGTTAGGGTTAGAGTTAGGGTTAGGGTTAGGGTTAGGGTTAGGGTTAGGGTTAGGGTTAGGTTTGCGTTATGGTTAGTGTTAGGGTTAGGTTTGCGTTAGTGATAGGGTTAGGGTTAGGGTTAGGGTTACGTTTGCGTTAGGGTTAGTGTTAGGGTTAGTATTAGGGTTAGGGTTTATGTTTAGGGTTAGGGTTAGAGTTATGGGTAGCGTTACGGTTTCATGGTTTGGGTTATGGTTTGGGTTAGGGTTAGGGTTATGGTTAAGGTTAGGGTTAGGTTTGCGTTAGGGTTAGGGTTAGTGCTAGGGTTAGGTTTGCGTTCGGGTTAGGGTTAGGTTTAGGGTTAGGGTTAGGATTCAGGTTATTGTTAGGTTTAGGTTTAGGGTTAGGTTTTCCTTAGGGTTAGTGTTAAGGTTATGTTTGCTTTAGGGTGAGGGTTAGGGTTAGGTTTAGGACTTGGGTTAGTGTTAGGGTTAGCGTTAGGTTTGCGTTAGGGTTAGTGTTAGGTTTAGGGTTAGGGTTAGGTTTGCGTTAGGCTTAGAGTTAGGGTTAAGTTTGCGTTAGGGTTAGGGTTAGGTTTAGTGCTAGGGTTATGGTTAGGTTTAGCGTTAGTTTTGCTTTAGGTTTAGGGTTAGTTTTACATTGAGGGTTAGGTTTAGGGATTGGTTTGCGTTAGGGTTAGGGTTAGGGTTAGGGTTATTATTAGGTTTGCGTTAGTGTTAGGGTTAGGGTTAGAGTTAAGATTAGGGTTAGTTTTGCCTTAGGGTTAGTGTTAGGGTTAGGGTTAGGGTTAGGTTTGCGTTAGGGTTATGGTAAGGGTTAGTTTTAGGGTTAGGGTTAGAGTTATGGTTAGGGTAGTTTTGCGTTAGGGTTAGGGTTAGGGTTAGGGTTCGGGTTAGGTTTGCGTTAGTGTTTTGTTTACGGTTAGGGTTAGGATTAGGTTTAGGGTTAGGTTTGCGTTAGGGTTAGGTTTAGGGTTAGGTTTAGAGTTAGGTTTAGGGTTAGGGTTAGGTTTGCGTTAGGGTTAGGGTTAGGTTTAGGGATAGGGTTAGGTTTAGGGTTAGGTTTTGGTTAGGGTTAGGGTTAATGTTAGGGATAGGTTTGCGTTAGGGTTAGGGTTTGGGTTAGGTTTAGGGTTAGGGTTAGGTTTGCGTTAGGGTTTGGGTTAGGTTTAGGGTTAGGGTTAGGGTTAAGGTTAGGGTTAGGTTTAGCGTTAGGGTTACGTTTTCCTTATGGTTAGTGTTAAGGTTATGTTTGCGTAAGGGTTAGGGTTAGGGTTAGGTTTAGGGCTTCGGTTAGGGTTAGAGTTAGCGTTAGGTTTGCGTTAGGGTTAGTGTTAGGGTTACGGTTAGGGTTAGGTTTGCGTTAGGCTTAGAGTTAGGGTTAGGTTTGCGTTACGGTTAGGGTTAGGTTTAGCGTTAGTTTTGCGTTAGGTTTAGGGTTAGGGTTAGTTTTAGGGTTAGGTTTAGGGATAGATTTGCGTTAGGGTTAGGGTTAGCTTTAGGTTTAGGGTTATGGTTACGGTTAGTGTAGGGTTAGGTTTGCGTTAGGGTTAGGGTTAGGTTTAGGGTTAGGGTTAGGTTTGCGTTAGGGTTAGGATTAGGTTTATGTTTGCGTTGGGGTTAGGATTATGGTTAGGTTTAGGGTTAGGATTAGGGTTAGGTTTGCGTTAGGGTTATGGTTAGGGTTATGGTTAGGGTTAGTGTTAGGGTTAGGGTTAGGGTTAGGTTTGCGTTAGGGTTAGGGTTAGGGTTAGGGTTAGCTTTAGGGTTAGTGTTAGGTTTGCGTTAGGGTTAGGGTTAGGGTTAGGTTTATGGTTAGGGTTAGGTTTAGGGTTAAAGTTAGATTTGCGTTATGGTTAGGGTTAGGGTTAGGTTTGCGTTAGTGATAGGGTTAGGGTTAGGGTTAGGGTTACGTTTGCTTTAGGGTTAGTGTTAGGGTTAGTATTAGGGTTAGGGTTTAGGTTTAGGGTTAGGGTTAGAGTTAGGGTTAGCGTTAGGGTTTCATGGTTAGGGTTATGGTTAGGGTTATGGTTAGGGGTAGGGTTATGGTTAGGGTTAGGGTTAGGTTTGCGTTAGGTTTAGGGTTAGGGTTAGAGTTAGGGTTAGCGTTAGGTTTAGGGTTAGGGTTAGGTTTGCGTTAGGGTTAGGGTTAGGGTTATGATTAGGGTTAGTGTTAGGGTTAGGGTTAGGGTTAGGTTTGCGTTAGGGTTAGGTTTAG